>NW_025746309.1:90000-95000 GCF_021184085.1 Oncorhynchus gorbuscha
GAAGAGCCTCTCCATCCTCCTCCTACTGAAAAGAAGACCCTCCATCAGCCTCTATCCTCCTACTGAAAAGAAGACCCTCCATCAGCCTCTATCCTCCTCCTACTGAAAAGAAGACCCTCCATCAGCCTCTATCCTCCTACTGAATCGAAGAGTTCTTCTGAATACGCACTCAAAAGAGATGATTGGATGGAGGGATGGAGAGATAGACGGAGCAGGGAGATGCACCATGGAAGACATTGGATGGAGGGATGGAGAGATAGACGGAGCAGGGAGATGCACCATGGAAGACATTGGATGGAGGGATGGAGAGATGAAAGGAGCAGGGAGATGCACCATGGAAGACATTGGATGGAGGGATGGAGAGATAGACGGAGCAGGGAGATGCACCATGGAAGACATTGGATGGAGGGATGGAGAGATAGAAAGGAGCAGGGAGATGCACCATGGAAGACATTGGATGGAGGGATGGAGAGATAGACGGAGCAGGGAGATGCACCATGGAAGACATTGGATGGAGGGATGGAGAGATAGACGGAGCAGGGAGATGCACCATGGAAGACATTGGATGGAGGGATGGAGAGATAGACGGAGCAGGGAGATGCACCATGGAAGACATTGGATGGAGGGATGGAGAGATGAAAGGAGCAGGGAGATGCACCATGGAAGACATTGGATGGAGGGATGGAGAGATGAAAGGAGCAGGGAGATGCACCATGGAAGACATTGGATGGAGGGATGGAGAGATGAAAGGAGCAGGGAGATGCACCATGGAAGACATTGGATGGAGGGATGGAGAGATAGACGGAGCAGGGAGATGCACCATGGAAGACATTGGATGGAGGGATGGAGAGATAGACGGAGCAGGGAGATGCACCATGGAAGACATTGGATGGAGGGATGGAGAGATAGACGGAGCAGGGAGATGCACCATGGAAGACATTGGATGGAGGGATGGAGAGATAGACGGAGCAGGGAGATGCACCATGGAAGACATTGGATGGAGGGATGGAGAGATGAAAGGAGCAGGGAGATGCACCATGGAAGACATTGGATGGAGGGATGGAGAGATGAAAGGAGCAGGGAGATGCACCATGGAAGACATTGGATGGAGGGATGGAGAGATAGACGGAGCAGGGATGGAGAAATAGAAGGAGCAGGGATGGAGAGATAGAAGGAGCAGGGATGGAGAGATAGAAGGAGTATGGATGGAGAAATGGAAGACAGGATGGAGGGATGGAGAGATAGAAGGAGCAGGGATGGACCAGAAGAAGGATGGATGGATGGAGAAATAGAAGGAGCAGGGAGGATGGAAGACAGATAGAAGGAGCAGGGATGGAGAGATAGACCATGGAAGACATTGGATGGAGGGAGGAGTAGCAGGGAGATGCACCATGGAAGACATTGGATGGAGAAATAGACGGAGCAGGGATGGAGAAATGGAAGAAGGATGCAGGGATGGAGAGATAGAAGGAGCAGGGGATGGAGAGATAGATGGAGTATGGATGGAGAGGAGATGCACCATGGGATTGGATGGAGGGATGGAGAGATAGAAGGAGCAGGGAGATGCACCATGGAAGACATTGGATGGAGGGATAAAAGGAGCAGGGAGATGCACCATGGAAGACATTGGATGGAGGGATGGAGAGATAGACGGAGCAGGGAGATGCACCATGGAAGACATTGGATGGAGGGATGGAGAGATGAAAGGAGCAGGGAGATGCACCATGGAACACATTGGATGGAGGGATGGAGAGATAGACGGAGCAGGGAGATGCACCATGGAAGACATTGGATGGAGGGATAAAAGGAGCAGGGAGATGCACCATGGTAGACATTGGATGGAGGGATGGAGAGATGAAAGGAGCAGGGAGATGCACCATGGTAGACATTGGATGGAGGGATGGAGAGATAGACGGAGCAGGGATGGAGAAATAGAAGGAGCAGGGATGGAGAGATAGAAGGAGCAGGGATGGAGAGATAGAAGGAGTATGGATGGAGAGGTAGACGGAGTAGGGATGGAGAGATAGAAGGAGCAGGGATGGAGAGATAGAAGGAGCAGGGATGGAGAGATGGAGGGATGGAGAGATAGAAGGAGCAGGGATGGAGAGATAAAAGGAGCAGGGATGGAGAGATAGAAGGAGCGGGATGGAGAGATAGAAGGAGCAGAGATGGAGAGAAGGAGCATGATGGAGAGATAGAAGGAGCAGGGATGGAGAAATAGAAGGAGCAGGGATGGAGAGATAGAAGGAGTATGGATGGAGAGGTAGACGGAGTAGGGATGGAGAGATAGAAGGAGCAGGGATGGAGAGATAGAAGGAGCAGGGATGGAGAGATGGAGGGATGGAGAGATAGAAGGAGCAGGGATGGAGAGATAAAAGGAGCAGGGATGGAGAGATAGAAGGAGCGGGATGGAGAGATAGAAGGAGCAGAGATGGAGAGATAGAAGGAGCGGGATGGAGAGATAGAAGGAGCAGGGATGGAGAGATAGAAGGAGCAGGGATGGATAGATAAAAGGAGCAGGGATGGAGAGATAGAAGGAGCGGGATGGAGAGATAGAAGGAGCAGGGATGGAGAGATAGAAGGAGCAGGGATGGAGAGATGGAAGGATGGAGAGATAGAAGGAGCAGGGATGGAGAGATAAAAGGAGCAGGGATGGAGAGATAGAAGGAGCGGGATGGAGAGATAGAAGGAGCAGGGATGGAGAGATAGAAGGAGCGGGATGGAGAGATAGAAGGAGCAGGGATGGAGAGATAGAAGGAGCAGGGATGGAGAGATAGAAGGAGTGGGATGGAGAGATAGAAGGAGCGGGATGGAGAGATAGAAGGAGCAGGGATGGAGAGATAGAAGGAGCGGGATGGAGAGATAGAAGGAGCGGGATGGAGAGATAGAAGGAGCGGGATGGAGAGATAGAAGGAGCGGGATGGAGAGATAGAAGGAGCGGGATGGAGAGATAGAAGGAGCAAGGATGGAGAAATAGAGGGAGCAGGAATGGAGAGATGGAGGGATGAAGAGATGGAGAGATAGAAGGAGCAGGGATGGAGAGATGGGGGGATGGAGGGATGGAGAGATGGAGAGATAGAAGGAGCAGGGATGAAGAGATGGGGGGATGGAGGGATGGAGAAATAGAAGGAGCAGGGATGAAGAGATGGAGGGATGGAGAGATGGAGAGATAGAAGGAGCAGGGATGGAGAGATAAAAGGAGCAGGGATGGAGAGATAGAAGGAGCAGGGATGGAGAGATAGAAGGAGCAGGGATGGAGAGATAGAAGGAGCAAGGATGGAGAGATAGAAGGAGCAGGGATGGAGAGATAAAAGGAGCAGGGATGGAGAGATAGAAGGAGCAGGGATGGAGAGATAGAAGGAGCAGGGATGGAGAGATAAAAGGAGCAGGGATGGAGAGATAGAAGGAGCAGGGATGGAGAGATAGAAGGAGCAGGGATGGAGATAGAAGGAGCAGGGATGGAGAGATAGAAGGAGCAGGGATGGAGAGATAGAAGGAGCAGGGATGGAGAGATAGAAGGAGCAGGGATGGAGAGATAGAAGGAGCAGGGATGGAGAGATAGAAGGAGCAGGGATGGAGAGATAAAAGGAGCAGGGATGGAGAGATAGAAGGAGCAAGGATGGAGAGATAGAAGGAGCAAGGATGGAGAGATAGAAGGAGCAGGGATGGAGAGATAAAAGGAGCAGGGATGGAGAGATAGAAGGAGCAGGGATGGAGAGATAGAAGGAGCAGGGATGGAGAGATAAAATGAGCAGGGATGGAGAGATAGAAGGAGCAGGGATGGAGAGATAGAAGGAGCAGGGATGGAGAGATAGAAGGAGCAGGGATGAAGAGGTAGAAGGAGCAGGGATGGAGAGATAGAAGGAGCAGGGATGGAGAGATAGAAGGAGCAGGGATGGAGAGATGGAGAGATAGAAGGAGCAGGAATGGAGAGATAGAAGGAGCAAGGATGGAGAGATAGAAGGAGCAGGGATGGAGAGATAGAGAGAAGGAGACAAGACAGTTTTGTGATATTAATCAGGCTTAGAGGGCAGGAAGATAATTGGTTGCAAGGGCCTAGACACGAGGAGACTCACACACAGATGAGAAGACGCACACACTTGACAAACACAGACAAAAAACACACACACATACACATGATAGATAAAACACACACACACACACACATGATAAAACACACACACAAATACACACACACATGATAAAACACACACATGCAAAAATACACACACACACACACAAACACACACACACACATTATAAAACACACACACACACAAATACAAATGATAAAACACACACTCCATCCTCTCCTCCTCTCTCTCTTCTCCATGCCCTCCTCCTCACCTATCCCCTCCTCCACCTATCCCTCCTCCCTCTCCTCCTCTCTCTCTGCTCCATGCCCTCCTCCTCACCTATCCCTCCTCCATCCATCCATCCACCCTCCCCTCCTCTCTCTCTTCTCCATGCCCTCCTCCTCACCTATCCCTCCTCCATCCATCCATCCGCCCTCCCCTCCCCTCCTCTCTCTCTTCTCCATGCCCTCCTCCTCACCTATCCCTCCTCCACCTATCCCTCCATCCTCTCCTCCTCTCTCTCTTCTCCATGCCTCTTCCTCACCTATCCCTCCTCCACCTATCCCTCCATCCTCTCCTCCTCTCTCTCTGCTCCATGACCTCCTCCTCACCTATCCCTCTACCCTCTCCTCCTCTCTCTCTTCTCCATGCCCTCCTCCTCACCTATCCCTCCTCCACCTATCCCTCCATCCTCTCCTCCTCTCTCTCTGCTCCATGCCCTCCTCCTCACCTATCCCTCCTCCACCTATCCCTCTACCCTCTCCTCCTCTCTCTCTTCTCCATGCCCTCCTCCTCACCTATCCCTCTACCCTCTCCTCCTCTCTCTCTTCTCCATGCCCTCCTCCTCCACCTATCCCTCCATCATGTCCTCCTCTCTCTCTGCTCCATGCCCTCCTCCTCACCTATCCCTCCTCCACCTATCCC
>NW_025746309.1:102500-132081 GCF_021184085.1 Oncorhynchus gorbuscha
CAGACACAGACACAGACACACACACACAGACACAGACACAGACACACACACAGGAAAATAGAATCCACTTGCAATTTGTTTCGAAGCAAAGTGTGCATAGATACGTCCCAAACTGCACCCTAAACCCTTTATAGAGCACAACTTTCTACCAGGGTCGATAGGATGTATCCCAAACTGCATCCTAAACCCTTTATAGAGCACTACTTTCCACCAGGGCCCATAGGGCCAGGGCCAATAGGATGTATCCCAAACTGCATCCTAAACCCTTTATAGAGCACTACTTTCCACCAGGGTCGATAGGATGTATCCCAAACTGCATCCTAAACCCTTTATAGAGCACTACTTTCCACCAGTGCCCTTAGGGCCAGGGTCAATAGGATGTAATCCCAAACTGCATCCTAAACCCTTTATTGAGCACTACTTTCCACCAGGGCCCTTAGGGCCAGGGTCAATAGGATGTATCCCAAACTGCATCCTAAACCCTTTATAGAGCACTACTTTCCACCAGGGCCCTTAGGGCCAGGGTCAATAGGATGTATCCCAAACTGCATCCTAAACCCTTTATAGAGCACTACTTTCCACCAGTGCCCATAGGGCCAGGGTCAATAGGATGTAATCCCAAACTGCATCCTAAACCCTTTATTGAGCACTACTTTCCACCAGGGCCCTTAGGGCCAGGGTCAATAGGATGTATCCCAATCTGCATCCTAAACCCTTTATAGAGCATGGTCAATAGGTCAATAGGGACTTCACAAACACGGACACACAACGTATGTAAATATTATCCCAAACGTTCTTTTGCTCTCAAACATATTCAGTTGGCCTTGTTGTCCGGATTTTTCTCTTCTTGTTTATCTTTAAGTTTTCTCTGGGGGGCAGTCTGGGGGTCTTTGATTGTTGAGGGGCAGCTCTTGGGGACCTGTGCGAGGGGGGGTCTTGAGGGCTGGTGGGTGATCTGTGGGACCTGTGCCCTTGGGCAGGGCGTTGACCCTGGTTGCTTCTGAGTCGGGGGGGTAAGGGGGCGTTGACCCTGGTTGCTTCTGAGTCGGGGGGGTAAGGGGGCGTTGACCCTGGTTGCTTCTGAGTCGGGGGGTAGGGGGGTCTCCCTAGTGGTGCATCGGTCTAAAGGCAAATGCACCTCAGTGCTTGAGGCATCGCTACAGACACCCTGATTCGAATTCCGGCTGTATCACAACCGGCTGTGATTGGGAGTCCCGTAGGGCGGGGCCACAATTGGCCCAGAGTCGCCCGTGATTGGCTGGCGTACGCCGTCATTTGAAATAAGAGTTTGGGCTGTTGTCTTGTGCCCAATAAAGTTTGTGCCATGTTTTGTGCTGCTACCATGTTGTGCTGATGCCAGGTTGTGTTGCTACCATGTTGTTGTCATGTTGTGTTGCTACCGTGTTGTGTTGCTACCATGTTGTGTTGCTACCATGTTGTTGTCATGTTGTGTTCCTACCATGTTGTGTTGCTACCATGTTGTGCTGATGCCAGGTTGTGTTGCTACCATGTTGTGTTGTTACCATGTTTTTGTCATGTTGTGTTCCTACCATGTTGTGTTGCTACCATGTTTTTGTCATGTTGTGGTCCTACCATGTTGTGTTGCTACCATGTTGTGTTGCTACCATGTTGTGTTCCTACCATGTTGTGTTGTTACCATGTTTTTGTCATGTTGTGGTCCTACCATGTTGTGTTGCTACCATGTTGTGTTGCTACCATGTTGTGTTGTTACCACGTTGTGTTGCTACCGTGTTGTGTTGTTACCATGTTTTTGTCATGTTGTGTTCCTACCACGTTGTGTTGCTACCGTGTTGTGTTGCTACTGTGTTGTTGTCATGTTCTGTTCCTACCATGTTGTTTTGCTACCATGTTGTGTTGCTACCATGTTTTTGTCATGTTGTGTTGCTACCATGTTGTGTTGCTACCATGTTTTTGTCATGTTGTGTTGCTACCATGTTGTTGTCATGTTGTTTTGCTACCATGTTATGTTGCTACCATGTTGTTGTCATGTTGTCTTGCTACCGTGATGTGTTGTTACCATGTTTTTGTCATGTTGTGTTGCTACCATGTTGTTGTCATGTTGTGTTCCTACCATGTTGTGTTGCTACCATGTTGTGTTGCTACCATGTTGTGTTGTTACCATGTTGTGTTGCTACCATGTTGTGTTGCTACCATGTTGTGTTGTTACCATGTTGTGTTGCTACCATGTTGTGTTGTTACCATGTTGTTGTCATGTTGTGTTGCTACCGTGTTGTGCTGCTACCATGTTGTGTTGTTACCATGTTGTGTTGCTACCATGTTGTTGTCATGTTGTGTTGCTACCATGTTGTGTTGTTACCATGTTGTTGTCATGTTGTGTTTCTACCATGTTGTGCTGCTACCATGTTGTGCTGCTACCATGTTGTGTTGCTACCATGTTGTGTTGCTACCATGTTGTGTTGTTACCATGTTGTGTTGCTACCATGTTGTTGTCATGTTGTTGTGCTGCTACCATGTTGTTGTCATGTTGTGTTACTACCGTGTTTGTTGTACCATGTTGTGTTGCTACCGTGTTGTTGTCATGTTGTGTTGCTACCATGTTGTGTTGTTACCATGTTGTTGTCATGTTGTGTTTCTACCATGTTGTGCGTGTTGTGCTGCTACCATGTGTGTTGCTACCATGTTGTGTTGCTACCATGTTGTGTTGTTACCATGTTGTGTTGCTACCATGTTGTTGTCATGTTGTGTTGCTACCATGTTGTGCTGCTACCATGTTGTTGTCATGTTGTGTTACTACCGTGTTGTGTTGCTACCATGTTGTGTTGCTACCGTGTTGTTGTTGTTGTGTTACTACCGTGTTGTGTTGCTACCATGTTGTGTTGCTACCGTGTTGTGTTGCTACCATGTTGTTGTCATGTTGTGTTACTACCGTGTTGTGTTGCTACCATGTTGTGATGCTACCGTGTTGTGTTGCTATGTTGTGTTGCTACCATGTCATGTTGTGTTGCTACGTGTTGTGTTGCTACCATGTTGTGTTGCTACGTGTTGTTGTCATGTTGTGTTGCTACCATGTTGTGTTGCTACCATGTTTGCTACCATGTTGTTACCATGTTGTGTTGTTGTCATGTTGTGGTGCTACCGTGTTGTGTTGCTACCATGTTGTTGTCATGTTGTGTTGCTACCATGCTGTGTTGTCATGTGTTGCTGCCTTGCTATGTTGTTGTCTTAGGTCTCTCTTTATGTAGTGTTGTCTTAGGTCTCTCTTTATGTAGTGTTGTCTTAGGTCTCTCTTTATGTAGTGTTGTCTTTCTTGTCGTGACATTTTATTAAATGTTTAATATTGGGATTAAAATATCTAATATTGAATATTTTTTATCCCGGACTCAGTCCCCGCAAGAGGCCTTTTGTCTTTAGGAAGGCCGTCACTCTAAATAACAATTTGATCTTAACTGACCTAGTTAAATAAAGGTTAAATAAATACAAATAAATAAAGTTTATCAGGCCAAGTAGATAATGGTGAGGAAGAGTAGGATGGCAGTAGAACCAGCCAAGTAGTTGATGAGGGAAGAAGAGGAGGATGGCAGTAGAACCAGCCAAGTAGTTGATGAGGGAAGAAGAGGAGGATGGCAGTAGAACCAGCCAAGTAGTTGATGAGGGAAGAAGAGGAGGATGGCAGTAGAACCAGCCAAGTAGTTGATGAGGGAAGAAGAGGAGGATGGCAGTAGAACCAGCCAAGTAGTTGATGAGGGAAGAAGAGGAGGATGGCAGTAGAACCAGCCAAGTAGTTGATGAGGGAGGAAGAGGAGGATGGCAGTAGAACCAGCCAAGTAGATATATTGGTGAGGAAGAGGAGGATGGCAGTAGAACCAGCCAAGTAGTTAATGGTGAGGAAGAGTAGGATGGCAGTGGAACCAGCCAAGTAGATATATTGGTGAGGAACAGGAGGATGGCAGTAGAACCAGCCAAGTAGATATATTGGTGAGGAAGAGGAGGATGGCAGTAGAACCAGCCAAGTAGATAATGGTGAGGAAGAGGAGGATGGCAGTAGAACCAGCCAAGTAGTTGATGAGGGAGGAAGAGTAGGATGGCAGGAGAACCAGCCAAGTAGTTAATGGTGAGGAAGAGGAGGATGGCAGTAGAACCAGCCAAGTAGATAATGGTGAGGAAGAGGAGGATGGCAGTAGAACCAGCCAAGTAGATAATAGTGAGGAAGAGGAGGATGGCAGTAGAACCAGCCAAGTAGATAATGGTGAGGAAGAGGAGGATGGCAGGAGAATCAGTCAAGTAGTTAATGGTGAGGAAGAGGAGGATGGCAGGAGAACCAGCCAAGTAGTTGATGAGGGAGGAAGAGGAGGATGGCAGGAGAACCAGTCAAGTAGTTGATGAGTGAGGAAGAGGAGGATGGCAGGAGAACCAGTCAAGTAGTTAATGGTGAGGAAGAGGAGGATGGCAGGAGAATCAGCCAAGTAGTTGATGGTGAGGAAGAGGAGGATGGCAGGAGAACCATCCAAGTAGTTGATGAGGGAGGAAGAGGAGGATGGCAGTAGAACCATCCAAGTAGTTGATGAGGGAGGAAGAGGAGGATGGCAGTAGAACCATCAAGTAGTTGATGAGGGAGGAAGAGGAGGATGGCAGTAGAACCAGTCAAGTAGTTGATGAGGGAGGAAGAGGAGGATGGCAGGAGAACCAGCCAAGTAGTTGATGAGGGAGGAAGAGGAGGATGGCAGGAGAACCAGCCAAGTAGTTGACGAGGGAGGAAGAGGAGGATGGCAGTAGAACCGGCCAAGTAGTTGATGAGGGAGGAAGAGGAGGATGGCAGGAGAACCAGCCAAGTAGTTGACGAGGGAGGAAGAGGAGGATGGCAGGAGAACCAGCCAAGTAGTTGACAAGGGAGGAAGAGGAGGATGGCAGTAGAACCAGCCAAGTAGTTGACGAGGGAGGAAGAGGAGGATGGCAGTAGAACCAGCCAAGTAGTTGACGAGGGAGGAAGAGGAGGATGGCGGTAGACCCAGCCAAGTAGTTGATGAGGGAGGAAGCTTTAGTGGACGGATGTGATTGTCAGTCTTGTCACTCCTTGCTTGCCTCTCTCTGTGTGTGTGTGTGTGTGTGTGTGTGTGTGTGTGTGTGTGTGTGTGTGTGTGTGTGTGTGTGTGTGTGTGTGTGTGTGTGTGTGTGTGTGTGTGTGTGTGTGTGTGTGTGTGTGTGTGTGTGTGTGTGTGTGTGTGTGCGCGCGCGTGTGTGTGTGTGTGTATTAATTTATGGAGGGCTTCCTTCCTGATTTCTCAAGGGAAACTATCAAAGTGATACAACACATTTATTTACTGAAAAGAGATTGCTTCCATTATAGCATCCTTGTCCACTCATTACCATTCCACGTGGAGAGAGAGAGAGAGAGAGAGAGAGAGAGAGAGTTATGGACAGACAGACAGACAGACAGACAGACAGACAGACAGACAGACAGACAGACAGACAGACAGACAGACAGACAGACAGACAGACAGACAGACAGACAGACAGACAGACAGACAGACAGACAGACAGACAGACAGACAGACAGACAGACAGACAGACAGACAGACAGACAGACAGGTTTCTCTGCTACTCTTGTTTGCACCTTGTTTCTCAACAACACAATACGTGATCTAATGACAGTGTTGTTACGGACCGACACAACATCTCAGTGTGTTTCTATTCCCTATATAGTGCACTACTTTGGACCAGAGCCCTATAGAACCCTATTCCCTATATTTTTTTATTTTACCTTTATTTAACGGCAAGCAGTTAAGAACACATTCTTATTTTCAATGACGGCCTGGGAACAGTGGGTTAACTGCCTTTCAGACCAGAGCCCTATAGAACTCTATTCAGCTCGGGGTTAGTGCAACCTACGTTGACCAGAGCACTATAGAACCACTAGGCCCTATATAGACCCCCGCACTACTTTAGACCAGAGCCCTATAGAACACTATTCCCTATATAGTGCACTACTTTAGACCAGAGCCCTATAGAACCCTATTCCCTATATAGTGCACTACTTTAGACCAGAGCCCTATAGAACCCTATTCCCGATATAGTGCACTACTTTAGACCAGAGCACTATAGAACCCTATTCCCTATATAGTGCACTACTTTAGACCAGAGCACTATAGAACCCTATTCCCTATATAGTGCACTACTTTAGACCAGGACCCTATAGAACCCTATTCCCTATATAGTGCACTACTTTAGACCAGAGCCCTATAGAACCCTATTCCCTATATAGTACACTACTTTAGACCAGAGCACTATAGAACCCTATTCCCTATATAGTACACTACTTTAGACCAGAGCCCTATAGAACCCTATTCCCTATATAGTGCACTACTTTAGACCAGAGCACTATAGAACCCTATTCCCTATATAGTACACTACTTTAGACCAGAGCCCTATAGAACTCTATTCCCGATATAGTGCACTACTTTAGACCAGAGCACTATAGAACCTATTCCCTATATAGTGCACTACTTTAGACCAGAGCACTATAGAACCCTATTCCCTATATAGTGCACTACTTTAGACCAGAGCCCTATAGAACCCTATTCCCTATATAGTGCACTACTTTAGACCAGAGCCCTATAGAACCTATTCCCTATATAGTGCACTACTTTAGACCAGAGCACTATAGAACCCTATTCCCTATATAGTGCACTACTTTAGACCAGAGCACTATAGAACCCTATTCCTATATAGTGCACTACTTTAGACCAGAGCACCCTATAGAACCCTATTCCCTATATAGTGCACTACTTTAGACCAGGAGCCCTATAGAACCCTATTCCCGATATAGTGCACTACTTTAGACCAGAGCACTATAGAACCCTATTCCTATATAGTGCACTACTTTAGACCAGAGCACTATAGAACCCTATTCCCTATATAGTGCACTACTTTAGACCAGGACCCTATAGAACCCTATTCCCTATATAGTGCACTACTTTAGACCAGAGCCCTATAGAACCCTATTCCCTATATAGTACACTACTTTAGACCAGAGCCCTATAGAACCCTATTCCCTATATAGTACACTACTTTAGACCAGAGCCCTATAGAACCCTATTCCCTATATAGTGCACTACTTTAGACCAGAGCACTATAGAACCCTATTCCCTATATAGTACACTACTTTAGACCAGAGCCCTATAGAACCCTATTCCCTATATAGTGCACTACTTTAGACCAGAGCATTGTTGGTCCCAAAGGGACTCATTTGGAAAGCAGCTGATATCTCTGAAAGCATGTGGTATAGGGGTCAGATTTTAATATCTGTTGTTTTGTGTATCGATTCCACAAGATGAACAATAACACACACACACACACACACACACACACACACACACACACACACACACACACACACACACACACACACACACACACACACACACACACACACACACACACACACACACACACACACACACACACACACACAGTACGGTACAGTCATCCACCCCCCCTACCACCACCCTGTATAGCAATCCACCTTCTCCTCTCTCCTCAGCGTCCAATCCAACCCTTCCATTCAGCCACCATATTGACCTGCACACATCTCAGAGAGGATAATCAAGCCTGAAGGAAACCACAGCTCATCCTAATCAATAGCTATTTAGACAGCTCACTCCAACCGCATTACAAAACACAGGCCCCCTGACCAGCAATATGATAAGGTATATTATACACCAGGCCTGTTGTTATGACAAGAGGAGCCCAACTGAACATGATCGTAATGCCGTGTAGAATCGATCTGGAGAGGATGAGTTCCAAAATGTCTCCTTCCTTCCTTTATAGTGAACTACTTTAGACCAGAGCCCTATAGAACCCTATTCCCTATAGTGCACTACTTTAGACCAGAGCCCTATAGAACCCTATTCCCTATATATAATGAACTACTTTAGACCAGAGCCCTATAGAACCCTATTCCCTATATAGTGAACTACTTTAGACCAGAGCCCTATAGAACCCTATTCCCTATATATAATGAACTACATAATGAACTACTTTGGACAGGCCCTATAGAGACCTATTCCTATATATAATGAACTACTTTGGACAGAGCCCTATGGAGACCCTATTTCCTATATAATGAGACTACTTTAGACCAGAGCCCTATAGAGACCCTATTCCCTATATATAATGAACTACTTTAGACCAGAGCCCTATAGAACCCTATTCCCTATATATAATGAACTACTTTAGACAGAGCCCTATAGAGACCCTATTCCCTATATAAAGTGAATACTTTGGAGCCAAGAGCCTATAGAGACCTATTCCTATATATAATGAACTACTTTAGACCAGAGCCCTACTTAGAACCCTATGCCCTATATATAATGAACTACTTTAGACCAAGTCCCTATGAACCCTATTCCACTATCTATAATGAACTACTTTAGACCAGAGCCCTATAGAACTCTATTCCCTATATAATGAACTACTTTAGACCAGAGCCCTATAGAACCCTATTCCCTATATAGTGAACTACTTTAGACCAGAGCCCTATAGAACCCTATTCCCTATATAGTGCACTACTTTAGACCAGAGCCCTATGGAACCCTATTCCCTATATAGTGAACTACTTTAGACCAGAGCCCTATAGAACCCTATTCCCTATATATAATGAACTACTTTAGACCAGAGCCCTATGAAACTATATGCATTTTTAACGTAAGGAATAGAGTCTATTTGTGGTGCGCAGACTCGTTCATCAAGAGGTCTGTTGTGCTCATTAATGTGATGAATGATACAGCCTCCCTTATTGGTTTCTGTTGGAGAGATGGAAAGATGGAGAGATGGAGAGATCATTCTGTAGGAGAGATGGAGAGATGGAGAGATCATTCTGTAGGAGAGATGGAGAGATGGAGAGATCATTCTGTAGGAGAGATGGAGAGATGGAGAGATCATTCTGTAGGAGAGATGGAGAGATGGAGGGATCATTCTGTAGGAGAGATGGAGAGATGGAGAGATGGAGGGATCATTATGTAGGAGAGATGGAGGGATCATTATGTAGGAGAGATGGAGGGATCATTCTGTAGGAGAGATGGAGAGATGGAGAGATCATTCTGTAGGAGATTTGATTTGTCTTTGTTTCACCTGCTTTCCCACAATCACTTGTTCACTATTTAACCCTCTGTTCCTCACATGGTTTCTGTCGGTGATTGTTTATTTTGTCTTTTCGTGTATTTGTGTATTTGTTACTTTGTATATTTTAGATTTTGAGTAAATTACATTTGATTACTCATATCTGAGCCTGACTCTACACCAGCTACACCTAGGACCCATTACAAATACTTTATAATACTTTAGAATACTTTACAATTCTTCATAATACTTTATAATACTTGATCATACTTTTTAAAAATCAGTTACCCTTGAGTTATCATCATCGTGTCTGGAGGACATAACAGGACCGTGAACACCTCACGCATATTCAGAACAGAAATAGAAAATAAACTGCGAAAATGTCCAATGTCATGTTCCTAAATGAGAGAAGGATAACCTGTAACAGAAACTCGACACAGCTTCACAAACACATTTCACAGCTTCACAAACACACTTCACAGTGTAACAAACACACTTCACAGCTTAACAAACACACTTCACAGCTTAACAAACACACTTCACAGCTTAACAAACACACTTCACAGCTTAACAAACACACTTCACAGCTTAACAGAAACACTTCACAGCTTAACAAAAACACTTCACAGCTTAACAAACACACTTCACAGCTTAACAAACACACTTCACAGCTTAACAGAAACACTTCACAGCTTAACAAACACATTTCACATCTTAACAGAAACACTTCACAGTATAACAGAAACACTTCACAGTATAACAGAAACACTTCACAGTGCAACAGAAACACTTCACAGTATAACAGAAACACTTCACAGTATAACAGAAACACTTCACAGTGCAACAGAAACACTTCACAGTGCAACAGAAACACTTCACAGTGTACCAGAAACACTTCACAGAGAATGAGCTTATACTGCATATATTGTATCTGGTGATAAAACGGTCAGGATTAGTCCCTGATTACATTAATAATACAGGGTTAGGGTTAGTCCCTGACTAAATTAATAATACAGGGTTAGGGTTAGTCCCTGATTAAATTAATAATACAGGGTTAGTCCCTGATTACATTAATAATACAGGATTAGTCCCTGATTACATTAATAATACAGGGTTAGTCCCTGATTAAATTAATAATACAGGGTTAGGGTTAGTCCCTGATTACATTAATAATACAGGGTTAGGGTTAGTCCCTGATTACATTAATAATACAGGGTTAGTCCCTGATTAAATTAATAATACAGGGTTAGGGTTAGTTCCTGATTACATTAATAATACAGGGTTAGTCCCTGGTTACATTAATAATACAGGGTTAGTCCCTGATTACATTAATAATACAGGGTTAGTCCCTGATTACATTAATAATACAGGGTTAGTTCCTGATTACATTAATAATACAGGGTTAGTCCCTGATTACATTAATAATACAGGGTTAGTCCCTGATTACATTAATAATACAGGGTTAGTCCCTGATTACATTAATAATACAGGGTTAGTCCCTGATTACATTAATAATACAGGGTTAGTCCCTGATTACATTAATAATACAGGGTTAGTCCCTGATTACATTAATGATACAGGGTTAGTCCCTCATTACATTAATAATACAGGGTTAGGGTTAGTCCCTGATTAAATTAATAATACAGGGTTAGTCCCTGATTAAATTAATAATACAGGGTTAGTCCCTGATTACATTAATAATACAGGGTTAGGGTTAGTCCCTGATTACATTAATAATACAGGGTTAGTCCCTGATTACATTAATAATACAGGGTTAGGGTTAGTCCCTGATTACATTAATAATACAGGGTTAGGGTTAGTCCCTGATTACATTAATAATACAGGGTTAGTCCCTGATTAAATTAACAATACAGGGTTAGGGTTAGTCCCTGATTACATTAATAATACAGGGTTAGGGTTAGTCCCTGATTACATTAATAATACAGGGTTAGTCCCTGATTACATTAATAATACAGGGTTAGTCCCTGATTAAATTAATAATACAGGGTTAGTCCCTGATTACATTAATAGTACAGGGATAGGGTTAGTCCCTGATTACATTAATAATACAGGGTTAGTCCCTGATTACATTAATAATACAGGGTTAGGGTTAGTCCCTGATTAAATTAATAATACAGGGTTAGTCCCTGATTAAATTAATAATACAGGGTTAGGGTTCGTCCCTGATTACATTAATAAAACAGGGTTAGTCCCTGATTAAATTAATAATACGAGGTTGGTCCTGATTACATTAATAATACAGGGTTAGGAGTTGGTCCTGATTACATTAATAATACAGGGTTAGTCCCTGATTACATTAATAATACAGGGTTATGGTTAGTCCCTGATTACATTAACAATACAGGGTTAGGGTTAGTCCCTGATTACATTAATAATACAGGGTTGTAAGCAGTCCCTGGATTAAATTAACAATAAGGGTTAGGGTTAGTCCCTGATTGCATTAATAATACAGGTTAGGTTAGTCCTGATTACATTAATAATACAGGGTTAGTCCCTGATTACATTAATAATAGAGGGCTAGGGTTAGTCCCTGATTAAATTAATAATACGGGGTTAGTCCCTGATTACATTAATAGTACAGGGTTAGGGTTAGTCCCTGACACATTAATAATACAGGGTTAGTCCCTGATTACATTAATAATACAGGGTTAGGGTTAGTCCCTGATTAAATTAATAATACAGGGTTAGTCCCTGATTAAATTAATAATACAGGGTTAGGTTCGTCCCTGATTACATTAATAATACAGGGTTAGTCCCTGATTAAATTAATAATACAGGGTTAGGGTTAGTCCTTGATTACATTAATAATACAGGGTTAGTCCCTGGTTACATTAATAATACAGGGTTAGTCCTGATTAAATTAATAATACAGGGTTAGTCCCTGATTAAATTAATAATACAGGGTTAGGGTTAGTCCCTGATTACATTAATAATACAGGGTTAGTCCCTGGGGTTAGTCCCTGATTACATTAATAATACAGGGTTAGGGTTAGTCCCTGATTACATTAATAATACAGGTTAGTCCCTGATTAAATTAATAATACAGGTTAGGGTTAGTCCCTGATTAAATTAATAATACAGGGTTAGTCCCTGATTACATTAATAATACAGGATTAGTCCCTGATTACATTAATAATACAGGGTTAGTCCCTGATTAAATTAATAATACAGGGTTAGGTTAGTCCCTGATTACATTAATAATACAGGGTTAGGTTAGTCCCTGATTACATTAATAATACAGGGTTAGTCCCTGATTAAATTAATAATACAGGGTTAGGGTTAGTTCCTGATTACATTAATAATACAGGGTTAGTCCCTGGTTACATTAATAATACAGGGTTAGTCCCTGATTACATTAATAATACAGGGTTAGTCCCTGGTTAAATTAATAATACAGGGTTAGTCCCTGATTACATTAATAATACAGGGTTAGTTCCTGATTACATTAATAATACAGGGTTAGTCCCTGATTACATTAATAATACAGGGTTAGTTCCTGATTACATTAATAATACAGGGTTAGTCCCTGATTACATTAATAATACAGGGTTAGTCCCTGATTACATTAATAATACAGGGTTAGTCCCTGATTACATTAATAATACAGGGTTAGTCCCTGATTACATTAATAATACAGGGTTAGTCTCTGATTCCATTAATAATACAGGGTTAGTCCCTGATTACATTAATAATACAGGGTTAGGGTTAGTCCCTGATTACATTAATAATACAGGGTTAGGGTTAGTCCCTGATTACATTAATAATACAGGGTTAGTCCCTGATTAAATTAATAATACAGGGTTAGGGTTAGTCCCTGGTTAAATTAATAATCAGGGTTAGTTCCTGATTACATTAATAATACAGGGTTAGGGTTAGTCCCTGATTACATTAATAATACAGGGTTAGTCCCTGATTACATTAATAATACAGGGTTAATTACATTAATGATACAGGGTTAGTCCTCATTACATTAATAATACAGGGTTAGGGTTAGTCCTGATTAAATTAATAATACAGGGTTAGTCCCTGATTAAATTAATAATACAGGGTTAGTCCCTGATTACATTAATAATACAGGGTTAGGGTTAGTCCCTGATTACATTAATAATACAGGGTTAGTCCCTGATTACATTAATAATACAGGGTTAGGGTTAGTCCCTGATTACATTAATAATACAGGGTTAGTCGCTGATTAAATTAATATTACAGGGTTAGTCGCTGATTAAATTAATATTACAGGGTTAGTCCCTGATTACATTAATAATACAGGGTTAGGGTTAGTCCCTGATTACATTAATAGTACAGGGTTAGGGTTAGTCCCTGATTACATTAATAATACAGGGTTAGTCCCTGATTACATTAATAATACAGGGTTAGGGTTAGTCCCTGATTAAATTAATAATACAGGGTTAGTCCCTGATTAAATTAATAATACAGGGTTAGGGTTCGTCCCTGATTACATTAATAATACAGGGTTAGTCCCTGATTAAATTAATAATACAGGGTTAGGGTTAGTCCCTGATTACATTAATAATACAGGGTTAGTCCCTGGTTACATTAATAATACAGGGTTAGTCCCTGATTAAATTAATAATACAGGGTTAGTCCCTGATTAAATTAATAATACAGGGTTAGGGTTAGTCCCTGATTACATTAATAATACAGGGTTAGTCCCTGATTAAATTAATAATACAGGGTTAGTCCCTGATTACATTAATAATACAGGGTTAGGGTTAGTCCCTGATTACATTAATAATACAGGGTTAGTCCCTGATTAAATTAATAATACAGGGTTAGGGTTAGTCCCTGTTTACATTAATAATACAGGGTTAGTCCCTGGTTACATTAATAATATAGGTTAGTCCCTGATTAAATTAATAATACAGGGTTAGTCCTGATTAAATTAATAATACAGGGTTAGGGTTAGTCCCTGATTACATTAATAATACAGGGTTAGTCCCTGATTAAATTAATAATACAGGGTTAGTCCCTGATTACATTAATAATACAGGGTTAGTCCCTGATTACATTAATAATACAGGGTTAGGGTTAGTCCCTGATTAAATTAACAATACAGGGTTAGTCCTGATTACATTAATAATACAGGGTTAGTCCCTGATTACATTAATAATACAGGGTTAGGGTTAGTCCCTGATTACATTAATAATACAGGGTTAGGGTTAGTCCTGATTACATTAATAATACAGGGTTAGTCCCTGATTAAATTAATAATACATGGTTAGTCCCTGATTACCTTAATAATACAGGGTTAGGGTTAGTCCCTGATTACATTAATAATAAGGGTTAGTCCCTGATTAAATTAATAATACATAGGTTAGGGTTGGTCCCTGTTTACATTAATAATACAGGGTTAGTCCCTGGTTACATTAATAATACAGGGTTAGTCCCTGATTAAATTAATAATACAGGGTTAGTCCCTGATTAAATTTAATACAGGGTTAGGGTTAGTCCCTGATTACATTAATAATACAGGGTTAGTCCCTGATTACATTAATAATACAGGGTTAGTCCCTGATTAAATTAATAATACAGGGTTAGTCCCTGATTACATTAATAATACAGGGTTAGTCCCTGATTACATTAATAATACAGGGTTAGGGTTAGTCCCTGATTAAATTAACAATACAGGGTTAGCCCCTGATTACATTAATAATACAGGGTTAGTCCCTGATTACATTAATAATACAGGGTTAGGGTTAGTCCCTGATTACATTAATAATACAGGGTTAGGGTTAGTCCCTGATTACATTAATAATACAGGGTTAGTCCCTGATTACATTAATAATACAGGGTTAGGGTTAGTCCCTGATTACATTAACAATACAGGGTTAGTCCCTGATTACATTAATAATACAGGGTTAGTCCCTGATTACATTAATAATACAGGTTAGGTTAGTCCCTGATTACATTAATAATACAGGGTTAGGGTTAGTCCCTGATTACATTAATAATACAGGGTTAGTCCCTGATTACATTAATAATACAGGGTTAGGGTTAGTCCCTGATTACATTAATAATACAGGGTTAGTCCCTGATTAAATTAATAATACAGGGTTAGGGTTAGTCCTGATTACATTAATAATACAGGGTTAGTCCCTGGTTACATTAATAATACAGGGTTAGTCCCTGATTAAATTAATAATACAGGGTTAGTCCCTGATTAAATTAATACAGGGTTAGGGTTAGTCCCTGATTACATTAATAATACAGGGTTAGTCCCTGGTTACATTAATAATACAGGCTTAGGTTTAGTCCCTGATTACATTAATAATACAGGGTTAGTCCCTGATTACATTAATAATACAGGGTTAGTCCCTGATTACATTAATAATACAGGGTTAGGGTTAGTCCCTGATTACATTAATAATACAGGGTTAGTCCCTGATTACATTAATAATACAGGGTTAGGGTTAGTCCCTGATTACATTAATAATACAGGGTTAGTCCCTGATTACATTAATAATACAGGGTTAGTCCTGATTACATTAATAATACAGGGTTAGGGTTAGTCCCTGATTACATTAATAATACAGGGTTAGTCCTGATTACATTAATAATACAGGGTTAGTCCCTGATTCCATTAATAATACAGGGTTAGTCCCTGATTAAATTAATAATACAGGGTTAGTCCCTGATTAAATTAATAATACAGGGTTAGTCCCTGGTTACATTAATAATACAGGGTTAGTCCCTGATTACATTAATAATACAGGGTTAGTCCCTGATTAAATTAATAATACAGGGTTAGTCCCTGATTAAATTAATAATACAGGGTTAGTCCCTGATTACATTAATAATACAGGGTTAGTCCTGATTAAATTAATAATACAGGGTTAGTCCCTGATTAAATTAATAATACAGGGTTAGTCCTGGTTACATTAATAATACAGGGTTAGTCCCTGATTAAATTAATAATACAGGGTTAGTCCCTGATTACATTAATAATACAGGGTTAGTCCCTGATTACATTAATAATACAGGGTTAGTCCCTGATTACATTAATAATACAGGGTTAGGGTTAGTCCCTGATTAAATTAACAATACAGGGTTAGTCCTGATTACATTAATAATACAGGGTTAGTCCCTGATTACATTAATAATACAGGGTTAGGGTTAGTCCCTGATTACATGAATAATACAGGGTTAGGGTTAGTCGCTGATTACATTAATAATACAGGGTTAGTCCCTGATTACATTAATAATACAGGGTTAGGGTTAGTCCCTGATTACATTAACAATACAGGGTTAGTCCCTGATTACATTAATAATACAGGGTTAGTCCCTGATTACATTAATAATACAGGGTTAGGGTTAGTCCCTGATTACATTAATAATACAGGGTTAGGGTTAGTCCCTGATTACATTAATAATACAGGGTTAGTCCCTGATTACATTAATAATACAGGGTTAGGGTTAGTCCCTGATTACATTAATAATACAGTGTTAGTCCCTGATTAAATTAATAATACAGGGTTAGGGTTAGTCCTGATTACATTAATAATACAGGGTTAGTCCCTGGTTACATTAATAATACAGGGTTAGTCCCTGATTAAATTAATAATACAGGGTTAGTCCTGATTAAATTAATAATACAGGGTTAGGTTAGTCCCTGATTACATTAATAATACAGGGTTAGTCCCTGGTTACATTAATAATACAGGGTTAGGTTTAGTCCCTGATTACATTAATAATACAGGGTTAGTCCCTGATTACATTAATAATACAGGGTTAGTCCCTGATTACATTAATAATACAGGGTTAGGGTTAGTCCCTGATTACATTAATAATACAGGGTTAGGGTTAGTCCCTGATTACATTAATAATACAGGGTTAGTCCCTGATTACATTAATAATACAGGGTTAGTCCCTGATTACATTAATAATACAGGGTTAGGGTTAGTCCCTGATTACATTAATAATACAGGGTTAGTCCCTGATTACATTAATAATACAGGGTTAGTCCCTGATTACATTAATAATACAGGGTTAGTCCCTGGTTAAATTAATAATACAGGGTTAGTCCCTGATTACATTAATAATACAGGGTTAGTCCCTGATTACATTAATAATACAGGGTTATGGTTAGTCCCTGATTACATTAATAATACAGGGTTAGTCCCTGATTACATTAATAATACAGGGTTAGGGTCAGTCCCTGATTACATTAATAATACAGGGTTAGTCCCTGATTACATTAATAATACAGGGTTAGGGTCAGTCCCTGATTACATTAATAATACAGGGTTAGTCCCTGATTACATTAATAATACAGGGTTAGTCCCTGATTACATTAATAATACAGGGTTAGTCCCTGATTAAATTAATAATACAGGGTTAGTCCCTGATTACATTAATAATACAGGGTTAGTCCCTGATTAAATTAATAATACAGGGTTAGTCCTGGTTACATTAATAATACAGGGTTAGTCCCTGATTACATTAATAATACAGGGTTAGGGTTAGTCCTGATTACATTAATAATACAGGGTTAGTCCCTGATTACATTAATAATACAGGGTTAGTCCCTGATTACATTAATAATACAGGGTTAGGGTTAGTCCCTGATTACATTAATAATACAGGGTTAGGGTTAGTCCTGATTACATTAATAATACAGGGTTAGTCCTGATTACATTAATAATACAGGGTTAGGGTTAGTCCCTGATTACATTAATAATACAGGGTTAGTCCCTGATTAAATTAATAATACAGGGTTAGGGTTAGTCCCTGATTACATTAATAATACAGGGTTAGTCCTGATTACATTAATAATACAGGGTTAGGGTTAGTCCCTGATTACATTAATAATACAGGGTTAGTCCCTGATTACATTAATAATACAGGGTTAGTCCCTGATTAAATTAATAATACAGGGTTAGTCCCTGATTAAATTAATAATACAGGGTTAGGGTTAGTCCCTGATTACATTAATAATACAGGGTTAGTCCTGGTTACATTAATAATACAGGGTTAGGGTTAGTCCTGATTACATTAATAATACAGGGTTAGTCCTGATTACATTAATAATACAGGGTTAGTCCCTGATTAAATTAATATTACAGGGTTAGTCCTGATTACATTAATAATACAGGGTTAGTCCTGATTACATTAATAATAAAGGGTTAGTCCTGAACATTAATAATACAGGGTTAGTCCTGATTACATTAATAATACAGGGTTAGTCCCTGATTACATTAATAATACAGGGTTAGTCCTGGTTAAATTAATAATACAGGGTTAGTCCCTGGTTAAATTAATAATACAGGGTTAGTCCTGGTTAAATTAATAATACAGGGTTAGTCCCTGGTTAAATTAATAATTCAGGGTTAGTCCCTGATTAAATTAATAATACAGGGTTAGTCCCTGGTTACATTAATAATACAGGGTTAGTCCCTGATTAAATTAATATTACAGGGTTAGTCCCTGATTACATTAATAATACAGGGTTAGTCCCTGATTAAATTAATAATACAGGGTTAGGGTTAGTCCCTGATTACATTAATAATACAGGGTTAGTCCCTGATTACATTAATAATACAGGGTTAGTCCCTGATTACATTAATAATACAGGGTTAGGATTAAATTAATAATACAGGGTTAGTCCCTGATTAAATTAATAATACAGGGTTAGTCCTGGTTACATTAATAATACAGGGTTAGTCCCTGATTAAATTAATAATACAGGGTTAGTCCCTGGTTAAATTAATAATACAGGGTTAGTCCTGATTACATTAATAATACAGGGTTAGTCCCTGATTACATTAATAATACAGGGTTAGACCATGATTAAATTAAAAATACAGGGTTAGTCCTGATTAAATTAATAATACAGGGTTAGTCCCTGATTAAATTAATAATACAGGGTTAGGTTTAGTCCCTGATTACATTAATAATACAGGGTTAGTCCCTGATTACATTAATAATACAGGGTTAGTCCTGATTAAATTAATAATACAGGGTTAGGTTTAGTCCCTGATTACATTAATAATACAGGGTTAGTCCCTGATTACATTAATAATACAGGGTTAGGGTTAGTCCCTGATTACATTAATAATACAGGGTTAGTCCATGATTAAATTAAAAATACAGGGTTAGTCCCTGATTAAATTAATAATACAGGGTTAGTCCCTGATTAAATTAATAATACAGGGTTAGGTTTAGTCCTGGTTAAATTAATAATACAGGGTTAGGTTAGTCCCTGATTACATTAATAATACAGGGTTAGTCCCTGGGTTAGTCCCTGATTACATTAATAATACAGGGTTAGTCCTGATTAAATTAATAATACAGGGTTAGTCCCTGATTAAATTAATAATACAGGGTTAGGTTTAGTCCCTGGTTAAATTAATAATACAGGGTTAGGTTTAGTCCCTGATTACATTAATAATACAGGGTTAGTCCTGATTACATTAATAATACAGGGTTAGTCCCTGATTAAATTAATAATACAGGGTTAGGGTTAGTCCCTGATTACATTAATAATACAGGGTTAGTCCTGGTTACATTAATAATACAGGGTTAGTCCCTGATTAAATTAATAATACAGGGTTAGTCCCTGATTAAATTAATAATACAGGGTTAGGGTTAGTCCCTGATTACATTAATAATACAGGGTTAGTCCCTGATTAAATTAATAATACAGGGTTAGTCCCTGATTACATTAATAATACAGGGTTAGGGTTAGTCCCTGATTACATTAATAATACAGGGTTAGTCCCTGATTAAATTAATAATACAGGGTTAGGGTTAGTCCCTGTTTACATTAATAATACAGGGTTAGTCCCTGGTCACATTAATAATACAGGGTTAGTCCCTGATTAAATTAATAATACAGGGTTAGTCCTGATTAAATTAATAATACAGGGTTAGGGTTAGTCCCTGATTACATTAATAATACAGGGTTAGTCCCTGATTAAATTAATAATACAGGGTTAGTCCCTGATTACATTAATAATACAGGGTTAGTCCCTGATTACATTAATAATACAGGGTTAGGGTTAGTCCCTGATTAAATTAACAATACAGGGTTAGTCCCTGATTACATTAATAATACAGGGTTAGTCCCTGATTACATTAATAATACAGGGTTAGGGTTAGTCCTGATTACATTAATAATACAGGGTTAGGGTTAGTCCCTGATTACATTAATAATACAGGGTTAGTCCCTGATTAAATTAATAATACATGGTTAGTCCCTGATTACATTAATAATACAGGGTTAGGGTTAGTCCCTGATTACATTAATAATACAGGGTTAGTCCCTGATTAAATTAATAATACAGGGTTAGGGTTGGTCCCTGTTTACATTAATAATACAGGGTTAGTCCCTGGTTACATTAATAATACAGGGTTAGTCCCTGATTAAATTAATAATACAGGGTTAGTCCCTGATTAAATTAATAATACAGGGTTAGGGTTAGTCCCTGATTACATTAATAATACAGGGTTAGTCCCTGATTACATTAATAATACAGGGTTAGTCCCTGATTAAATTAATAATACAGGGTTAGTCCTGATTACATTAATAATACAGGGTTAGTCCCTGATTACATTAATAATACAGGGTTAGGGTTAGTCCTGATTAAATTAACAATACAGGGTTAGCCCTGATTACATTAATAATACAGGGTTAGTCCTGATTACATTAATAATACAGGGTTAGGGTTAGTCCCTGATTACATTAATAATACAGGGTTAGGGTTAGTCCCTGATTACATTAATAATACAGGGTTAGTCCCTGATTACATTAATAATACAGGGTTAGGGTTAGTCCCTGATTACATTAACAATACAGGGTTAGTCCCTGATTACATTAATAATACAGGGTTAGTCCCTGATTGCATTAATAATACAGGGTTAGGGTTAGTCCTGATTACATTAATAATACAGGGTTAGGGTTAGTCCCTGATTACATTAATAATACAGGGTTAGTCCCTGATTACATTAATAATACAGGGTTAGGGTTAGTCCCTGATTACATTAATAATACAGGGTTAGTCCCTGATTAAATTAATAATACAGGGTTAGGGTTAGTCCCTGATTACATTAATAATACAGGGTTAGTCCTGGTTACATTAATAATACAGGGTTAGTCCCTGATTAAATTAGTAATACAGGGTTAGTCCCTGATTAAATTAATAATACAGGGTTAGGGTTAGTCCTGATTACATTAATAATACAGGGTTAGTCCTGGTTACATTAATAATACAGGCTTAGGTTTAGTCCTGATTACATTAATAATACAGGGTTAGTCCCTGATTACATTAATAATACAGGGTTAGTCCTGATTACATTAATAATACAGGGTTAGGGTTAGTCCCTGATTACATTAATAATACAGGGTTAGTCCTGATTACATTAATAATACAGGGTTAGGGTTAGTCCCTGATTACATTAATAATACAGGGTTAGTCCCTGATTACATTAATAATACAGGGTTAGTCCCTGATTACATTAATAATACAGGGTTAGGGTTAGTCCCTGATTACATTAATAATACAGGGTTAGTCCCTGATTACATTAATAATACAGGGTTAGTCCCTGATTCCATTAATAATACAGGGTTAGTCCCTGATTAAATTAATAATACAGGGTTAGTCCCTGATTAAATTAATAATACAGGGTTAGTCCCTGGTTACATTAATAATACAGGGTTAGGTCCCTGATTACATTAATAATACAGGGTTAGTCCCTGATTAAATTAATAATACAGGGTTAGTCCCTGATTAAATTAATAATACAGGGTTAGTCCCTGATTACATTAATAATACAGGGTTAGTCCTGATTAAATTAATAATACAGGGTTAGTCCTGATTAAATTAATAATACAGGGTTAGTCCCTGGTTACATTAATAATACAGGGTTAGTCCCTGATTAAATTAATAATACAGGGTTAGTCCCTGATTACATTAATAATTAGGGTTAGTCCTGATTACATTAATAATACAGGGTTAGTCCCTGATTACATTAATAATACAGGGTTAGGGTTAGTCCCTGATTAAATTAACAATACAGGGTTAGTCCCTGATTACATTAATAATACAGGGTTAGTCCTGATTACATTAATAATACAGGGTTAGGGTTAGTCCCTGATTACATGAATAATACAGGGTTAGGGTTAGTCGCTGATTACATTAATAATACAGGGTTAGTCCCTGATTACATTAATAATACAGGGTTAGGGTTAGTCCTGATTACATTAACAATACAGGGTTAGTCCCTGATTACATTAATAATACAGGGTTAGTCCCTGATTACATTAATAATACAGGGTTAGGGTTAGTCCCTGATTACATTAATAATACAGGGTTAGGGTTAGTCCCTGATTACATTAATAATACAGGGTTAGTCCCTGATTACATTAATAATACAGGGTTAGGGTTAGTCCCTGATTACATTAATAATACAGGGTTAGTCCCTGATTAAATTAATAATACAGGGTTAGGGTTAGTCCTGATTACATTAATAATACAGGGTTAGTCCCTGGTTACATTAATAATACAGGGTTAGTCCCTGATTAAATTAATAATACAGGGTTAGTCCTGATTAAATTAATAATACAGGGTTAGGGTTAGTCCCTGATTACATTAATAATACAGGGTTAGTCCTGGTTACATTAATAATACAGGGTTAGGTTTAGTCCCTGATTACATTAATAATACAGGGTTAGTCCCTGATTACATTAATAATACAGGGTTAGTCCCTGATTACATTAATAATACAGGGTTAGGGTTAGTCCCTGATTACATTAATAATACAGGGTTAGGGTTAGTCCTGATTACATTAATAATACAGGGTTAGTCCTGATTACATTAATAATACAGGGTTAGTCCTGATTACATTAATAATACAGGGTTAGGTTAGTCCCTGATTACATTAATAATACAGGGTTAGTCCCTGATTACATTAATAATACAGGGTTAGTCCCTGATTACATTAATAATACAGGGTTAGTCCCTGGTTAAATTAATAATACAGGGTTAGTCCCTGATTACATTAATAATACAGGGTTAGTCCCTGATTACATTAATAATACAGGGTTATGGTTAGTCCCTGATTACATTAATAATACAGGGTTAGTCCCTGATTACATTAATAATACAGGGTTAGGGTCAGTCCCTGATTACATTAATAATACAGGGTTAGTCCCTGATTACATTAATAATACAGGGTTAGGGTCAGTCCTGATTACATTAATAATACAGGGTTAGTCCCTGATTACATTAATAATACAGGGTTAGTCCCTGATTACATTAATAATACAGGGTTAGTCCCTGATTAAATTAATAATACAGGGTTAGTCCCTGATTACATTAATAATACAGGGTTAGTCCCTGATTAAATTAATAATACAGGGTTAGTCCCTGGTTACATTAATAATACAGGGTTAGTCCCTGATTACATTAATAATACAGGGTTAGGGTTAGTCCCTGATTACATTAATAATACAGGGTTAGTCCCTGATTACATTAATAATACAGGGTTAGTCCCTGATTACATTAATAATACAGGGTTAGGGTTAGTCCCTGATTACATTAATAATACAGGGTTAGGGTTAGTCCCTGATTACATTAATAATACAGGGTTAGTCCCTGATTACATTAATAATACAGGGTTAGTCCCTGATTAAATTAATAATACAGGGTTAGGGTTAGTCCCTGATTACATTAATAATACAGGGTTAGGGTTCCCTGATTACATTAATAATACAGGGTTAGGGTTAGTCCCTGATTACATTAATAATACAGGGTTAGTCCCTGATTACATTAATAATACAGGGTTAGTCCCTGATTAAATTAATAATACAGGGTTAGTCCCTGATTAAATTAATAATACAGGGTTAGGGTTAGTCCCTGATTACATTAATAATACAGGGTTAGTCCCTGATTACATTAATAATACAGGGTTAGGGTTAGTCCCTGATTACATTAATAATACAGGGTTAGTCCCTGATTACATTAATAATACAGGGTTAGTCCCTGATTAAATTAATAATACAGGGTTAGTCCTGATTAAATTAATAATACAGGGTTAGTCCCTGATTACATTAATAATACAGGGTTAGTCCCTGATTAAATTAATAATACAGGGTTAGTCCCTGATTAAATTAATAATACAGGGTTAGGGTTAGTCCCTGATTACATTAATAATACAGGGTTAGTCCCTGATTAAATTAATAATACAGGGTTAGTCCCTGATTACATTAATAATACAGGGTTAGTCCCTGATTACATTAATAATACAGGGTTAGGGTTAGTCCCTGATTAAATTAACAATACAGGGTTAGTCCCTGATTACATTAATAATACAGGGTTAGTCTGATTACATTAATAATACTGATTACATTAATAATACAGGGTTAGGGTTAGTCCCTGATTACATTAATAATACAGGGTTAGTCCCTGATTAAATTAATAATACATGGTTAGTCCCTGATTAAATTAATAATACAGGGTTAGGGTTAGTCCCTGATTACATTAATAATACAGGTTAGTCCTGATTAAATTAATAATACAGGGTTAGGGTTGGTCCCTGTTTACATTAATAATACAGGGTTAGTCCCTGGTTACATTAATAATACAGGGTTAGTCCCTGATTAAATTAATAATACAGGGTTAGTCCCTGATTAAATTAATAATACAGGGTTAGGGTTAGTCCCTGATTACATTAATAATACAGGGTTAGTCCCTGATTACATTAATAATACAGGGTTAGTCCCTGATTAAATTAATAATACAGGGTTAGTCCCTGATTACATTAATAATACAGGGTTAGTCCCTGATTACATTAATAATACAGGGTTAGGGTTAGTCCCTGATTAAATTAACAATACAGGGTTAGTCCCTGATTAAATTAATAATACAGGGTTAGTCCCTGATTACATTAATAATACAGGGTTAGGGTTAGTCCCTGATTACATTAATAATACAGGGTTAGGGTTAGTCCCTGATTACATTAATAATACAGGGTTAGTCCCTGATTACATTAATAATACAGGGTTAGGGTTAGTCCCTGATTACATTAATAATACAGGGGGGTTAGTCCCTGATTACATTAATAATACAGGGTTAGTCCCTGATTACATTAATAATACAGGGTTAGGGTTAGTCCCTGATTACATTAATAATACAGGGTTAGGGTTAGTCCCCTGATTACATTAATAATACAGGGTTAGTCCCTGTACAGGGTTAGGGTTAGTCCCTGATTACATTAATAATACAGGGTTAGTCCCTGATTAAATTAATAATACAGGGTTAGGGTTAGTCCCTGATTACATTAATAATACAGGGTTAGTCCCTGGTTACATTAATAATACAGGGTTAGTCCCTGATTAAATTAATAATACAGGGTTAGTCCCTGATTAAATTAATAATACAGGGTTAGGGTTAGTCCCTGATTACATTAATAATACAGGTTAGTCCCTGGTTACATTAATAATACAGGCTTAGGGGTTTAGTCCCTGATTACATTAATAATACAGGGTTAGTCCCTGATTACATTTAATACAGGGTTAGTCCCTGATTACATTAATAATACAGGGTTAGGGTTAGTCCCTGATTACATTAATAATACAGGTTAGTCCCTCGGTACATTAATAATACAGGGTTAGGGTTAGTCCCTGATTACATTAATAATACAGGGTTAGTCCCTGATTACATTAATAATACAGGGTTAGTCCCTGATTCATTAATAATACAGGGGAGTTAGGGTTAGTCCCTGATTACATTAATAATACAGGGTTAGTCCCTGATTACATTAATAATACAGGGTTAGTCCCTGATTCCATTAATAATACAGGTTAGTCCCGATTAAATTAATAATACAGGGTTAGTCCCTCGATTAAATTAATAATACAGGGTTAGTCCCTGGTTACATTAATAATACAGGGTTAGGTTAGTCCCTGATTACATTAATAATACAGGGTTAGTCCCTGATTAAATTAATAATACAGGGTTAGTCCCTGATTAAATTAATAATACAGGGTTAGTCCCTGATTACATTAATAATATGTGGTTAGGGGTTAGTCCTGATTAAATTAATAATACAGGGTTAGTCCCTGATTAAATTAATAATACAGGGTTAGTCCCTGGTTACATTAATAATACAGGGTTAGTCCCTGATTAAATTAATAATACAGGGTTAGTCCCTGATTACATTAATAATACAGGGGGTTAGTCCCTGATTACATTAATAATACAGGGTTAGTCCCTGATTACATTAATAATACAGGGTTAGGGTTAGTCCCTGATTAAATTAACAATACAGGTTAGTCCCTGATTACATTAATAATAATAGGGTTAGTCCCGATTTACATTAATAATACAGGGTTAGGGTTAGTCCCTGATTACATGAATAATACAGGGTTAGGGTTAGTCGCTGATTACATTAATAATACAGGGTTAGTCCCTGATTACATTAATAATACAGGGTTAGGGTTAGTCCCTGATTACATTAACAATACAGGGTTAGTCCCTGATTACATTAATAATACAGGGTTAGTCCCCGATTACATTAATAATACAGGGTTAGGGTTGGTCCTGATTACATTAATAATACAGGGTTAGGGTTAGTCCTGATTACATTAATAATACAGGGTTAGTCCTCTGATTACATTAATAATACAGGGTTAGGGTTAGTCCCTGATTACATTAATAATACAGGGTTAGTCTGATTAAATTAATAATACAGGGTTAGGGTTAGTCCCTGATTACATAATAATACAGGTTAGTCCCTGGTTACATTAATAATACAGGGTTAGTCCCTGATTAAATTAATATAAAGTTAGTCCCTGATTAAATTAATAATACAGGGTTAGGGTTAGTCCTGATTACATTAATAATACAGGGTTAGTCCTGGTTACATTAATAATACAGGGTTAGGTTTAGTCCACGATTACATTAATAATACAGGGTTAGTCCCTGATTACATTAATAATACAGGTTAGTCCCTGATTACATTAATAATACAGGGTTAGGGTTAGTCCTGATTACATTAATAATACAGGGTTAGGGTTAGTCCCTGATTACATTAATAATACAGGGTTAGTCCCTGATTACATTAATAATACAGGGTTAGTCCCTGATTACATTAATAATACAGGGTTAGGGTTAGTCCTGATTACATTAATAATACAGGGTTAGTCCCTGATTACATTAATAATACAGGGTTAGTCCCTGATTACATTAATAATACAGGGTTAGTCCCCTGGTTAAATTAATAATACAGGGTTAGTCCCTGATTACATTAATAATACAGGGTTAGTCCCTGATTACATAATAATACAGGGTTATGGTTAGTCCCTGATTACATTAATAATCAGGGTTAGTCCCTGATTACATTAATAATACAGGGGTTAGGGTCAGTCCTGATTACATTAATAATACAGGGTTAGTCCCTGATTACATTAATAATACAGGGTTAGGGTCAGTCCCTGATTACATTAATAATACAGGTTGAGTCCTGATTACATTAATAATACAGGGTTAGTCCCTGATTACATTAATAATACAGGGTTAGTCCCTGATTAAATTAATAATACAGGGTTAGTCCCTGATTACATTAATAATACAGGGTTAGTCCTGATTAAATGCTAATAATACAGGGTTAGTCCCTGGTTACATTAATAATACAGGGTTAGTCCCTGATTACATTAATAATACAGGGTTAGGGTTAGTCCCTGATTACATTAATAATACAGGGTTAGTCCCCGATTACATTAATAATACAGGGTTAGTCCCTGATTACATTAATAATACAGGGTTGGGTTAGTCCTGATTGATTACATTAATAATACAGGGTTAGGTTGGGTCCCCGATTACATTAATAATATACGGGGTTAGGTCCCTGATTACATTAATAATACAGGGTTAGTCCCTGATTAAATTAATAATTACAGGGTTAGGGTTAGTCCCTGATTACATTAATAATACAGGGTTAGTCCCTCATTTATATTAATAATAATATATATAAAGGAACTCTCGATTACATTAATAATACAGTGGGTTAGTCCCTGATTATATTAATAATACAGGGTTAGTCCCTGATTAAATTAATAATGAAGCAGGGTTAGTCCCTGATTAAATTAATAATACAGGGTTAGGGTTAGTCCCTGATTACATTAATAATACAGGGTTAGTCCCTGGTTACATTAATAATACAGGGTTAGGGTTAGTCCCTGATTACATTAATAATACAGGGTTAGTCCCTGATTACATTAATAATACAGGGTTAGTCCCTGATTAAATTAATATTACAGGGTTAGTCCCTGATTACATTAATAATACAGGGTTAGTCCCTGATTACATTAATAATACAGGGTTAGTCCCTGATTACATTAATAATACAGGGTTAGTCCCTGATTACATTAATAATACAGGGTTAGTCCCTGATTACATTAATAATACAGGGTTAGTCCCTGGTTAAATTAATAATACAGGGTTAGTCCCTCGTTAAATTAATAATACAGGGTTAGTCCCTGGTTAAATTAATAATACAGGGTTAGTCCCTGGTTAAATTAATAATTCAGGGTTAGTCCCTGATTAAATTAATAATACAGGGTTAGTCCCTGGTTACATTAATAATACAGGGTTAGTCCCTGATTAAATTAATATTACAGGGTTAGTCCCTGATTACATTAATAATACAGGGTTAGTCCCTGATTAAATTAATAATACAGGGTTAGGGTTAGTCCCTGATTACATTAATAATACAGGGTTAGTCCCTGATTACATTAATAATACAGGGTTAGTCCTGATTACATTAATAATACAGGGTTAGTCCCTGATTAAATTAATAATACAGGGTTAGTCCCTGATTAAATTAATAATACAGGGTTAGTCCCTGGTTACATTAATAATACAGGGTTAGTCCCTGATTAAATTAATAATACAGGGTTAGTCCCTGGTTAAATTAATAATACAGGGTTAGTCCCTGATTACATTAATAATACAGGGTTAGTCCCTGATTACATTAATAATACAGGGTTAGACCATGATTAAATTAAAAATACAGGGTTAGTCCCTGATTAAATTAATAATACAGGGTTAGTCCCTGATTAAATTAATAATACAGGGTTAGGTTTAGTCCCTGATTACATTAATAATACAGGGTTAGTCCTGATTACATTAATAATACAGGGTTAGTCCCTGATTAAATTAATAATACAGGGTTAGGTTTAGTCCCTGATTACATTAATAATACAGGGTTAGTCCCTGATTACATTAATAATACAGGGTTAGGGTTAGTCCTGATTACATTAATAATACAGGGTTAGACCATGATTAAATTAAAAATACAGGGTTAGTCCCTGATTAAATTAATAATACAGGGTTAGTCCCTGATTAAATTAATAATACAGGGTTAGGTTTAGTCCCTGGTTAAATTAATAATACAGGGTTAGGTTTAGTCCCTGATTACATTAATAATACAGGGTTAGTCCTGATTA
>NW_025746310.1:0-12500 GCF_021184085.1 Oncorhynchus gorbuscha
ACAGTGTAGCCAGCTCCCAGACTAACACAGTGTAGCCAGCTCCCAGACTAACACAGTGTAGCCAGCTCCCAGACTAACACAGTGTAGCCAGCTCCCAGACTAACACAGTGTAGCCAGCTCCCAGACTAACACAGTGTAGCCAGCTCCCAGACTAACACAGTGTAGCCAGCTCCCAGACTAACACAGTGTAGCCAGCTCCCAGACTAACAGTGTAGCCAGTGACTAACACAAGCCAGACTAACACTAGCCAGCTCCCAGACTAACACAGTGTAGCCAGCTCCCAGACTAACACAGTGTAGCCAGCTCCCAGACTAACACAGTGTAGCCAGCTCCCAGACTAACACACAGTGTAGCCAGCTCCCAGACTAACACAGTGTAGCCAGCTCCCAGACTAACACAGTGTAGCCAGCTCCCAGACTAACACAGTGTAGCCAGCTCCCAGACTAACACAGTGTAGCCAGCTCCCAGACTAACACAGTGTAGCCAGCTCCCAGACTAACACAGCGTAGCCAGCTCCCAGACTAACACAGTGTAGCCAGCTCCCAGACTAACACAGTGTAGCCAGCTCCCAGACTAACACAGTGTAGCCAGCTCCCAGACTAACACAGTGTAGCCAGCTCCCAGACTAACACAGTGTAGCCAGCTTCCAGAACGAGGCCCCAGCACCTATTCTCCCAGCGATGACAACCAGATGTTGAGGTCCCACATCACACTGCCAATACACACACTTTAACACAAACAACATTAGTAGTAGGACAATATACCAATGTTTCCACATACACAGAGAGAGAGAGAGAGACAGCTAACTATTGGACATGTGTGGAGTGAAAACAACCCACCAGAGAAAGGCTGAACCTTGACAGAAAGGAAACCCTCTGAGGCAGAGCGTTCAGAGAGATAGTCTTTATTTTCTCCCTCTTTCAAAAAGTAGAGTTTCTGTTAGAAACATCATGAAGCAGGGAGGGATTCAAACTGTTCATATAAATTGTGTATAGCAGAAAAATATGGACTGTTTTATTACATTTACATTACATTTACATTTAAGTCATTTAGCAGACGCTCTTATCCAGAGCGACTTACAAATTGGTGCATTCACCTTATGACATCCAGTGGAACAGTCACTTTACAATAGTGCATCTAAATCTTAAAGCACCATCTTATTAGTTTCCTCTCCTCCTTCTAGCCGGGGGCCTTCCTCCCCCCTCCCCTTCTAGCCGGGGGCCTTCCTCCCCCTCTCCTCCTAGCCGGGGGCCTTCCTCCCCCTCCCTCTTAGCCGGGGGCCTTCTCCCCCTCCCTCCTAGCCGGGGCCTTCCTCCCCCCCCTCTTAGCCGGGGGCCTTCTCCCCCTCTCCTCCTAGCCGGGGGCCTTCCTCCCCCTCCCCTCTTAGCCGGGGGCCTTCTCCCCCTCTCCTCCTAGCCGGGGGCCTTCCTCCCCCCCTCCCCTTCTAGCCGGGGCCTTCTCTCCCCCTCCCCTCTTAGCCGGGGGCCTTCCCCCCCTCCCCTTCTAGCCGGGGGCCTTCTCTCCCCTCCCCTTCTAGCCGGGGCCTTCTCTCCCCCTCCCTCTTAGCCGGGGCCTTCTCCCCCCTCCCTTCTAGCCGGGGGCCTTCTCTCCCCCCCTCCCCTTCTAGCCGGGGCCTTCTCTCCCCCTCCCCTTCTAGCCGGGGGCCTTCTCCCCCCCTCCCCTTCTAGTCGGAGGCCTTCTCCCCCTCCCCTTCTAGTCGGAGGCCTTCTCCCCCTCCCCTTCTAGTCGGAGGCCTTCTCCCCCTCCCCTTCTAGTCGGAGGCCTTCTCCCCTCCCCTCTTAGCCGGGGCCTTCTCTCCCCCTCCCCTTCTAGCCGGGGCCTTCCCCTTCTAGCCGGGGCCTTCTCCCCCTCCCCTTCTAGCCGGGGCCTTCTCCCCCTCCCCTTCTAGCCGGGGCCTTCTCCCCCCCTCCCCTTCTAGCCGGGGCCTTCTCCCCCTCCCCTTCTAGTCGGAGGCCTTCCCCCCTCCCCTTCTAGTCGGAGGCCTTCTCCCCCCTCCTTCTAGTCGGAGGCCTTCTCCCCCCTCCCCTTCTAGTCGGAGGCCTTCTCCCCCTCCCCTTCTAGTCGGAGGCCTTCTCCCCTCCCTTCTAGTCGGAGGCCTTCTCCCCCTCCTTCTAGTCGGAGGCCTTCTCCCCCCCCCTTCTAGTCGGAGGCCTTCTCCCCCTCCCCTTCTAGTCGGAGGCCTTCTCCCCTCCCCTTCTAGTCGGAGGCCTTCTCCCTCCCCTTCTAGTCGGAGGCCTTCTCCCCCTCCCCTTCTAGTCGGAGGCCTTCTCCCCCTCCCCTTCTAGTCGGAGGCCTTCTCCCCCCCCCTTCTAGTCGGAGGCCTTCTCCCCCTCTCCTTCTAGTCGGAGGCCTTCTCCCCCTCCTCCTTCTGGTCGGAGGCCTTCTCCCCCTCTCCTTCTAGTCGGAGGGCCTTACAGCTCCTAAATAAAGAATCACAACACATTCCAGAGGAGGAACCCACAGGGAGGCCTTCTAACTACCCTCCCTCCATTAACATCACAACTACACCCTCCCTCACAGGCCATTTCTCCCCCTCATCAACATCACAACTACAGCCTTCATTAACATCACAACTACAGGCCATTCATCCACTACAGCCCCCTTCTCCACCATCAACGGAGGCTCATTAACCATCAACTACAGCCCATTAACCATCAACTACAGCCTTCATTAACCTCAACTACAGCCTCCTCATTAACCATCAACTACAGCCTCCCTCATCAACTACAGCCTCCCTCATTAACTATCAACTACAGCCTCCCTCACATTAACCATCAACTACAGCCTCCTCACATTAACTATCAACTACAGCCTCCCTCACATTAACTATCAACTACAGCCTCCCTCATTCATCAACTACAGCCTCCCTCATTAACCATCAACTACAGTCTCCCTCATTAACCATCAACTACAGTCTCCCTCATTAACCATCAACTACAGTCTCCCCATTAACCATCAACTACAGCCTCCCTCATTAACCATCAACTATAGCCTCCCTCATTAACCATCAACTACAGCCTCCCTCATTAACTACAGTCTCCCTCATTAACCATCAACCAGTCTCCCTCATTAACCATCAAACAGTCTCCCTCATTAACCATCAACTACAGTCCCTCATTAACTACAGTCTCCCTCATTAACCATCAACTACAGTCTCCCTCATTAACCATCAACTACAGTCTCTCCCCCTCATTAACCATCAACTACAGTCTCCCTCATTAACCATCAACTACAGCCTCCCTCATTAACCATCAACTATAGCCTCCCTCATTAACCATCAACTACAGCCTCCCTCATTAACTACAGTCTCCCTCATTAACCATCAACTACAGTCCCCCCTAACCATCAAACAGTCTCCCTCATTAACCATCAAACAGTCTCCCTCATTAACCATCAACTACAGTCTCCCCATTAACTACAGTCTCCCTCATTAACCATCAACTACAGCCTCCCTCATTAACCATCAACTACAGGCTCCCTCATTAACCAGCCTCCCTCATTAACCATCAACTACAGCCTCCCTCATTAACCATCAACTACAGCCTCCCTCATTAACCATCAACTACAGCCTCCCCTCATCAACTACAGCCTCCCTCATTAACCATCAACTACAGCCTCCTCACATTAACCATCAACTACAGCCTCCCTCATTAACCATCAACTACAGCCTCCCCTCATTAACCATCAACTACAGCCTCCCTCATTAACCATCAACTACAGCCTCCCTCATTAACCATCAACTACAGCCTCCCTCATTAACCATCAACTACAGCCTCCCTCATTAACCATCAACTACAGCCTCCCTCATTAACCATCAACTACAGCCTCCCCATTAACAATCAACTACAGCCTCCTCATTAACCATCAACTACAGCCTCCCTCATTAACCATCAACTACAGCCTCCCTCATTAACCATCAACTACAGTCTCCCTCATTAACCATCAACTACAGTCTCCCTCATTAACCATCAACTACAGTCTCCCTCATTAACCATCAACTACAGTCTCCCTCATTAACCATCAACTACAGTCTCCCTCATTAACCATCAACTACAGTCTCCCTCATTAACCATCAACTACAGTCTCCCTCATTAACCATCAACTACAGTCTCCCTCATTAACCATCAACTACAGTCTCCCTCATTAACCATCAACTACAGTCTCCCTCATTAACCATCAACTACAGTCTCCCTCATTAACCATCAACTACAGTCTCCCTCATTAACCATCAACTACAGCCTCCCTCATTAACCATCAACTACAGCCTCCTCATTAACCATCAACTACAGCCTCCCTCATCAACTACAGCCTCCCCATCTATCAACTACAGCCTCCCTCATTAACCATCAACTACAGCCTCCCTCATTAACCATCAACTACAGCCTCCCTCACATTAACCATCAACTCATTAACCATCAACTACAGCCTCCCTCATTAACCATCAACTACAGCCTCCCTCATTAACAATCAACTACAGCCTCCCTCATTAACCATCAACTACAGCCTCCCTCATTAACCATCAACTACAGCCTCCCTCATTAACCATCAACTACAGTCTCCCTCATTAACCATCAACTACAGTCTCCCTCATTAACCATCAACTACAGTCTCCCTCATTAACCATCAACTACAGTCTCCCTCATTAACCATCAACTACAGTCTCCCTCATTAACCATCAACTACAGTCTCCCTCATTAACCATCAACTACAGTCTCCCTCATTAACCATCAACTACAGTCTCCTCATTAACCATCAACTACAGTCTCCCTCATTAACCATCAACTACAGTCTCCCTCATAACCATCAAACCAGTCTCCCTCAACTACAGTCTCCCTCATTAACTACAGTCTCCTCATTAACTACAGTCTCCCTCATTAACCATCAACTACAGCCTCCCTCATTAACCATCAACTACAGTCTCCCTCATTAACTACAGCCTCCCTCACATTAACCATCAACTACAGCCTCCCTCATTAACCATCAACTACAGCCTCCCTCATTAACAATCAACTACAGCCTCCTCATTAACAATCAACTACAGCCTCCCTCATTAACCATCAACTACAGTCTCCCTCATTAACCATCAACTACAGTCTCCCTCATTAACCATCAACTACAGCCTCCCTCATTAACCATCAACTACAGTCTCCCTCATTAACCATCAACTACAGTCTCCCTCATTAACCATCAACTACAGCCTCATTAACCATCAACTACAGTCTCCCTCATTAACCATCAACTACAGTCTCCTCATTAACCATCAACTACAGTCTCCCTCATTAACCATCAACTACAGTCTCCCTCATTAACCATCAACTACAGTCTCCCTCATTAACCATCAAGTCTCCTCATTAACTACAGTCTCCCTCATTAACTACAGTCTCCCTCATTAACCATCAACTACAGTCTCCTCATTAACTACAGTCTCCCTCATTAACCATCAACTACAGTCTCCTCATTAACCATCAACTACAGCCTCCCTCATTAACCATCAACTACAGCCTCCCTCATTAACCATCAACTACAGCCTCCCTCATTAACCATCAACTACAGCCTCCCTCATTAACCATCAACTACAGCCTCCCTCATTAACCATCAACTACAGCCTCCCTCATTAACCATCAACTACAGTCTCCCTCATTAACCATCAACTACAGTCTCCCTCATTAACCATCAACTACAGTCTCCCTCATTTAACCATCAACTACAGCCTCCCTCATTAACCATCAACACAGCCTCCCTCATTAACCATCAACTACAGCCTCCCTCATTAACCATCAACTACAGCCTCCCTCATTAACCATCAACTACAGCCTCCCTCATTAACCATCAACTACAGCCTCCCTCATTAACAATCAACTACAGCCTCCCTCATTAACAATCAAACAGTCTCTCATTAACCATCAACTACAGTCTCCCTCATTAACCATCAACTACAGTCTCCCTCATTAACCATCAACTACAGTCTCCCTCATTAACCATCAACTACAGTCTCCCTCATTAACCATCAACTACAGTCTCCTCATTAACCATCAACTACAGTCTCCCTCATTAACCATCAACTACAGTCTCCCTCATTAACCATCAACTACAGTCTCCCTCATTAACCATCAACTACAGTCTCCCTCATTAACCATCAACTACAGTCTCCCTCATTAACCACAACTACAGTCTCCCTCATTAACTATCAACTACAGTCTCCCTCATTAACTACATCATTAACTACAGTCTCCCTCATTAACAGTCTCCCTCATTAACTACAGTCTCCCTCATTAACCATCAACTACAGCCTCCCTCATTAACCATCAACTACAGTCTCCCTCATTAACTACAGCCTCCCTCATTAACCATCAACTACAGCCTCCCTCATTAACCATCAACTACAGCCTCCCTCATTAACCATCAACTACAGCCTCAACTACAGCCTCCCTCATTAACCATCAACTACAGTCTCCCTCATTAACCATCAACTACAGTCTCCCTCATTAACCATCAACTACAGTCTCCCTCATTAACCATCAACTACAGTCTCCCTCATTAACCATCAACTACAGTCTCCCTCATTAACCATCAACTACAGTCTCCCTCATTAACCATCAACTACAGTCTCCCTCATTAACCATCAACTACAGTCTCCCTCATTAACCATCAACTACAGTCTCCCTCATTAACCATCAACTACAGTCTCCCTCATTAACCATCAACTACAGTCTCCCTCATTAACCATCAACTACAGCCTCCCTCATTAACCATCAACTACAGCCTCCCTCATCAACTACAGCCTCCCTCATCAACTACAGCCTCCCTCATTAACTATCAACTACAGCCTCCCTCACATTAACCATCAACTACAGCCTCCCTCACATTAACCATCAACTACAGCCTCCCTCATTAACCATCAACTACAGCCTCCCTCATTAACCATCAACTACAGCCTCCCTCATTAACCATCAACTACAGCCTCCCTCATTAACCATCAACTACAGCCTCCCTCATTAACCATCAACTACAGCCTCCCTCATTAACCATCAACTACAGCCTCCCTCATTAACCATCAACTACAGCCTCCCTCATTAACCATCAACTACAGTCTCCCTCATTAACCATCAACTACAGTCTCCCTCATTAACCATCAACTACAGTCTCCCTCATTAACCATCAACTACAGTCTCCCTCATTAACCATCAACTACAGTCTCCCTCATTAACCATCAACTACAGTCTCCCTCATTAACCATCAACTACAGTCTCCCTCATTAACCATCAACTACAGTCTCCCTCATTAACCATCAACTACAGTCTCCCTCATTAACCATCAACTACAGTCTCCCTCATTAACTACAGTCTCCCTCATTAACTACAGTCTCCCTCATTAACTACAGTCTCCCTCATTAACTACAGTCTCCCTCATTAACCATCAACTACAGCCTCCCTCATTAACCATCAACTACAGTCTCCCTCATTAACTACAGCCTCCCTCACATTAACCATCAACTACAGCCTCCCTCATTAACCATCAACTACAGCCTCCCTCATTAACAATCAACTACAGCCTCCCTCATTAACAATCAACTACAGCCTCCCTCATTAACCATCAACTACAGTCTCCCTCATTAACCATCAACTACAGTCTCCCTCATTAACCATCAACTACCGTCTCCCTCATTAACCATCAACTACAGTCTCCCTCATTAACCATCAACTACAGTCTCCCTCATTAACCATCAACTACAGTCTCCCTCATTAACCATCAACTACAGTCTCCCTCATTAACCATCAACTACAGTCTCCCTCATTAACCATCAACTACAGTCTCCCTCATTAACCATCAACTACAGTCTCCCTCATTAACCATCAACTACAGTCTCCCTCATTAACTACAGTCTCCCTCATTAACTACAGTCTCCCTCATTAACTACAGTCTCCCTCATTAACTACAGTCTCCCTCATTAACTACAGTCTCCCTCATTAACTACAGTCTCCCTCATTAACTATAGTCTCCCTCATTAACTACAGTCTCCCTCATTAACCATCAACTACAGCCTCCCTCATTAACCATCAACTACAGCCTCCCTCACATTAACCATCAACTACAGCCTCCCTCATTAACCATCAACTACAGCCTCCCTCATTAACCATCAACTACAGCCTCCCTCATTAACCATCAACTACAGCCTCCCTCATTAACCATCAACTACAGCCTCCCTCATTAACCATCAACTACAGTCTCCCTCATTAACCATCAACTACAGTCTCCCTCATTAACCATCAACTACAGTCTCCCTCATTAACCATCAACTACAGTCTCCCTCATTAACCATCAACTACAGCCTCCCTCATTAACCATCAACTACAGCCTCCCTCATTAACCATCACAGCCTCCCTCATTAACCATCAACTACTCTCCTCATTAACCATCAACTACAGCCTCCCTCATTAACCATCAACTACAGCCTCCCTCATTAACAATCAACTACAGCCTCCCTCATTAACAATCAACTACAGTCTCCCTCATTAACCATCAACTACAGTCTCCCTCATTAACCATCAACTACAGTCTCCCTCATTAACCATCAACTACAGTCTCCCTCATTAACCATCAACTACAGTCTCCCTCATTAACCATCAACTACAGTCTCCCTCATTAACCATCAACTACAGTCTCCCTCATTAACCATCAACTACAGTCTCCCTCATTAACCATCAACTACAGTCTCCCTCATTAACCATCAACTACAGTCTCCCTCATTAACCATCAACTACAGTCTCCCTCATTAACCAGTCTCCCTCATTAACTACAGTCTCCCTCATTAACTACAGTCTCCCTCATTAACTACAGTCTCCCTCATTAACTACAGTCTCCCTCATTAACTAAGTCTCCCTCATTAACTACAGTCTCCCTCATTAACCATCAACTACAGCCTCCCTCATTAACCATCAACTACAGTCTCCCTCATTAACTACAGCCTCCCTCATTAACCATCAACTACAGCCTCCCTCATTAACCATCAACTACAGCCTCCCTCATTAACCATCAACTACAGCCTCCTCATTAACCATCAACTACAGCCTCCCTCATTAACCATCAACTACAGTCTCCCTCATTAACCATCAACTACAGTCTCCCTCATTAACCATCAGTCTCCCTCATTAACCATCAACTACAGTCTCCCTCATTAACCATCAACTACAGTCTCCCTCATTAACCATCAACTACAGTCTCCCTCATTAACCATCAACTACAGTCTCCCTCATTAACCATCAACTACAGTCTCCCTCATTAACCATCAACTACAGTCTCCCTCATTAACCATCAACTACAGTCTCCCTCATTAACTATCAACTACAGTCTCCCTCATTAACCATCAACTACAGTCTCCCTCATTAACCATCAACTACAGTCTCCCTCATTAACCATCAACTACAGTCTCCCTCATTAACCATCAACTACAGTCTCCCTCATTAACCATCAACTACAGTCTCCCTCATTAACTACAGTCTCCCTCATTTACCATCAACTACAGCCTCCCTCATTAACCATCAACTACAGTCTCCCTCATTAACTACAGCCTCCCTCATTAACCATCAACTACAGCCTCCCTCATTAACCATCAACTACAGCCTCCCTCATCAACCATCAACTACAGCCTCCCTCATCAACTACAGCCTCCCTCATTAACATCAACTAACCATTAACCATCAACAGCCTCCCTCATTAACCATCAACTACAGCCTCCCTCATTAACAATCAACTACAGCCTCCCTCATTAACAATCAACTACAGCCTCCCTCATTAACCATCAACTACAGTCTCCCTCATTAACCATCAACTACAGTCTCCCTCATTAACCATCAACTACAGTCTCCTCATTAATTCAACCAGTCTCCCTCATTCAACTACAGTCTCCCTCATTAACCATCAACTACAGTCTCCCTCATTAACCATCAACTACAGTCTCCCTCATTAACCATCAACTCATCAACTACAGCCTCCCTCATTAACCATCAACTACAGCCTCCCTCATTAACTATCAACTACAGTCTCCCTCATTAACCATCAACTACAGTCTCCCTCATTAACCATCAACTACAGTCTCCCTCATCAACTACAGTCTCCCTCATTAACCATCAACTACAGTCTCCCTCATTAACTACAGTCTCCCTCATTAACTACAGTCTCCCTCATTAACTACAGTCTCCCTCATTAACTACAGTCTCCCTCATTAACTACAGTCTCCCTCATTAACTATACAGTCTCCCTCATTAACTACAGTCTCCCTCATTAACCATCAACTACAGCCTCCCTCATTAACCATCAACTACAGTCTCCCTCATTCAACTACAGCCTCCCTCATTAACCATCAACTACAGCCTCCCTCATTAACCATCAACTACAGCCTCCCTCATTAACCATCAACTACAGCCTCCCTCATTAACCATCAACTACAGCCTCCCTCATTAACCATCAACTACAGTCTCCCTCATTAACCATCAACTACAGTCTCCCTCATTAACCATCAACTACAGTCTCCCTCATTAACCATCAACTACAGTCTCCCTCATTAACCATCAACTACAGTCTCCCTCATTAACCATCAACTACAGTCTCCCTCATTAACCATCAACTACAGTCTCCCTCATTAACCATCAACTACAGTCTCCCTCATTAACCATCAACTACAGCCTCCCTCATCTCCTCATTAACTATCAACTACAGCCTCCCTCATTAACTATCAACTACAGTCTCCCTCATTAACCATCAACTACAGTCTCCCTCATTAACCATCAACTACAGTCTCCCTCATTAACCATCAACTACAGTCTCCCTCATTAACCATCAACTACAGTCTCCCTCATTAACCATCAACTACAGTCTCCCTCATTAACCATCTACACCATCAACTACAGTCTCCCTCATTAACCATCAACTACAGTCTCCCTCATTAACTACATTCTCCTCATTAAACTACAGCCTCCCTCATTAACCATCAACTACAGCCTCCTCATCAACCATTACAGCCTCCCTCATCAACTACAGCCTCCCTCATTAACCATCAACTACAGCCTCCCTCATTAACCATCAACTACAGCCTCCCTCATTAACCATCAACTACAGCCTCCCTACTGGCATTAACCATCAACTACAGCCTCCCTCATTAACCATCAACTACAGCCTCCCTCATTAACCATCAACTACAGCCTCCCTCATTAACCATCAACTACAGTCTCCCTCATTAACCATCAACTACAGTCTCCCTCATTAACCATCAACTACAGTCTCCCTCATTAACCATCAACTACAGTCTCCCTCATTAACCATCAACTACAGTCTCCCTCATTAACCATCAACTACAGTCTCCCTCATTAACCATCAACTACAGTCTCCCTCATTAACCATCAACTACAGCCTCCCTCATCAACTACAGCCTCCCTCATTAACTATCAACTACAGCCTCCCTCATTAACTATCAACTACAGTCTCCCTCATTAACCATCAACTACAGTCTCCCTCATTAACCATCAACTACAGTCTCCCTCATTAACCATCAACTACAGTCTCCCTCATTAACCATCAACTACAGTCTCCCTCATTAACCATCAACTACAGTCTCCCTCATTAACTACAGTCTCCCTCATTTACCATCAACTACAGCCTCCCTCATTAACCATCAACTACAGTCTCCCTCATTAACTACAGCCTCTCTCATTAACCATCAACTAGCCTCCCTCATTAACCATCAACTACAGCCTCCCTCATTAACCATCAACTACAGCCTCCCTCATCAACCATCAACTACAGCCTCCCTCATCAACTACAGCCTCCCTCATTAACTATCAACTACAGCCTCCCTCACATTAACCATCAACTACAGCCTCCCTCATTAACCATCAACTACAGCCTCCCTCATTAACAATCAACTACAGCCTCCCTCATTAACAATCAACTACAGCCTCCCTCATTAACCATCAACTACAGTCTCCCTCATTAACCATCAACTACAGTCTCCCTCATTAACCATCAACTACAGTCTCCCTCATTAACTATCAACTACAGTCTCCCTCATTAACTATCAACTACAGTCTCCCTCATTAACTATCAACTACAGTCTCCCTCATTAACTATCAACTACAGCCTCCCTCATTAACTATCAACTACAGCCTCCCTCATTAACTATCAACTACAGCCTCCCACATTAACTGGCAACAAGAGAACTACAGTCTGCCTCACATTAACTGGCAACAACAGAACTACAGTCTGCCTCACATTAACTGGCAACAACAGAACTACAGTCTGCCTCACATTAACTGGCAACAACAGAACTACAGTCTGCCTCACATTAACTGGCAACAACAGAACTACAGTCTGCCTCACATTAACTGGCAACAACAGAACTACAGTCTGCCTCACATTAACTGGCAACAACAGAACTACAGTCTGCCTCACATTAACTGGCAACAACAGAACTACAGTCTGCCTCA
>NW_025746310.1:20000-102500 GCF_021184085.1 Oncorhynchus gorbuscha
GCAGTGCCAGACGTGTCCCCCTGCTTAAGCCAGTACATGTCCAGGCCCGTCTGAAGTTTGCTAGAGAGCATTTGGATGATCCAGAAGAAAATTGTGAGAATGTCATATGGTCAGATGAAACCAAAATATAACTTTTTGGTAAAAACTCAACTCGTCGTGTTTGGAGGACAAAGAATGCTGAGTTGCATCCAAAGAACACCATACCTACTGTGAAGCATGAGGGTGGAAACATCATGCTTTGGGGCTGTTTTTCTACAAAGGGACCAGGACGACTGATCCGTGTAAATGAAAGAATGAATGGGGCCATGTATCATGAGATTTTGAGTGAAAATCTCCTTCCATCAGCAAGGGCATTGAAGATGAAACATGGCTGGGTCTCAGCATGACAATAATCCGAAACACACCGCCCGGGCAACGAGTGGCTTCGTAAGAAGCATTTCAAGGTCCTGGAGTGGCCTAGACAGTCTCCAGATCTCAACCACATAGGAAATCTTTAGAGGAAGTTGAAAGTCCATGTGGCCCAGCAACAGCCCCAAAACATCACTAATCTGGAGGAGATCTGCATGGAGGAATGGGCCAAAATACCAGCAACAATGTGTGAAAACCTTGTGAAGACTTACAGAAAATGTTTGACCTCTGTCATTGCCAACAAAGGGTATATAACAAAGTATTGAGAAACTTTTGTTATTGACCAAATACGTATTTTTTCCACCTTAATTTGCAAATAAATTCATTAAAAATCCTACAATGTGATTTTCTGGATTTTTTTCCTCTCGTTTTGTCTGTCATAGTTGAAGTGTACCTATGATGAAAATTATACAGGCCTCATCTTTTTAAGTGGGAGAACTTGCACTGACTAAATACTTTTTGCCCCAATGTATGTACTGCAGTACTGTTGAGTGTAGAGCCATATGTACTGCAGTAGTGTTTGAGTGTAGAGCCATATGTACTGCAGTAGTGTTTGAGTGTAGAGCCATATGTACTGCAGTAGTGTTTGAGTGTAGAGCCATATGTACTGCAGTACTGTTTGAGCGTAGAGCCATATGTTGGGCTACTGGATCCAGGTGGTCTGCAGTCCACCCCAGAGAGGACCACAGAGCTCCACACCACCTCACCTCATCCAGTCAGATGTGGTTTTAACTGCAGTGTACTGATGGGTACCAGACAACGGTCCACTGCCTACTTATCAAAGTGCAACATGTCCATCAAGAACCCTCATCCATGAAAACCCCTGAGAAAGATATCGTCTCCCTTCGTTTGCTGCGCTATGAAAGGAGATCTGATGTTTGTTCCACTTCAAGCAACAAGAGTATAGTTCCCCGAGTCATTCCAACAGCAGACCACTGAACCCCTGACTAGTACAAACCCAAGGCCATCAGAAGCCTCTCTGAAGGACAAACCTTTGGCAGCCTCCAACTCAGCTATAGAGCAACACAGTACACCATCTGATCTCAGTTAGTTTGTCCAGGCTTCTCTGTGCAGCCCGTACACAGGGCAGAGTGTGTGTGTCTCTGTGCAGCCCGTACACAGGGCAGAGTGTGTGTGTCTCTGTGCAGCCCGTACACAGGGCAGAGTGTGTGTGTCTCTGTGCAGCCCGTACACACGGCAGAGTGTGTGTGTCTCTGTGCAGCCCGTACACAGGGCAGAGTGTGTGTGTCTCAGGGCAGAGTGTGTGTGTCTCTGTGCAGCCCGTACACAGGGCAGAGCGTGTGTGTCTCTGTGCAGCCCGTACACAGGGCAGAGCGTGTGTGTCTCTGTGCAGCCCGTACACAGGGCAGAGTGTGTGTGTCTCTGTGCAGCCCGTACACAGGGCAGAGCGTGTGTCTCTGTGCAGCCCGTACACAGGGCAGAGCGTGTGTCTCTGTGCAGCCCGTACACAGGGCAGAGCGTGTGTCTCTGTGCAGCCCGCCGTACACAGGGCAGAGCGTGTGTCTCTGTGCAGCCTGTACACAGGGCAGAGCGTGTGTCTCTGTGCAGCCTGTACACAGGGCAGAGCGTGTGTCTCTGTGCAGCCCGTACACAGGGCAGAGCGTGTGTCTCTGTGCAGCCCGTACACAGGGCAGAGCGTGTGTTTTGTGTGTGTGTGTGTGTGTGTGTGTGTGTGTGTGTGTGCGTGTGCGTGTGCGTGTGTGCGTGTGTGCGTGTGTGCGTGTGTGCGTGTGTGCGTGTGTGCGTGTGTGCGTGTGTGCGTGTTGCCATTTCATGTCTTTATTGGATTCGGTTTCTCCAAGCCTCAGACTTGGTGATGGCTGGCATATGTTTGTGAGAGGTCAGAGGTCAGAGGTCAGAGAGTGTATAGTGAACAGAGTTAGATTATGGCTGGCTGGGGACTTCAGAAACATCTCTCAAAGACCATCACAGAAGCTGTAAGGCTCCATCACAGGGACTATCAGGCTCCATTTAGAAGTTCCCCATAGGAATGGCTCTAGGATCAGCTTACCTGCCCTCAACCTTAAACCTAACCATTAAGGAGAAACACAAAACTAATCTTAGGTCAGTAATTAAAAGCAACAAATACATGTGCTCTGTGGCCATATAAAGGCATGTCTGTGTGGACCTACTCTATGATGTAATCATCTAAGAGGTTTTGTCTGACCTGGGCTGAATGAGCTCCGTGTGAGAGGTCAGGGGTCAGCTGGATAAGTGTTCTAAAGTTCCAAATCCTGTGACAAACGCAATAAAGGGGAGGCCATTTCACAGCTGCAACACGGTAAGATCTCTGCTCTGATTAGAGAGAAAAATAAAATGCCACGTAAGAAAATGTCACAGACGGCAAGAACGCAATATTTAGATAACTTGAATAAGAGAAAGGTTTCCCCAGTCGCTCTCGCTCTCTCAAAGTCAGTCTCTCTCTCTCAAGTTCCGTCTCTCTCGCTCAACTGGAACTAGACGCTACTGTTTTACCAGGTGGCTAACTGGTGGAACTAGACGCTACTGTTTTACCAGGTGGCTAACTGGTGGAACTAGACGCTACTGTTTTACCAGGTGGCTAACTGGTGGAACTAGACGCTACTGTTTTACCAGGTGGCTAACTGGTGGAACTAGACGCTACTGTTTTACCAGGTGGCTAACTGGTGGAACTAGACGCTACTGTTTTACCAGGTGGCTAACTGGTGGAACTAGACGCTACTGTTTTACCAGGTGGCTAACTGGTGGAACTAGACGCTACTGTTTTACCAGGTGGCTAACTGGTGGAACTAGACGCTACTGTTTTACCAGGTGGCTAACTAGTGGAACTAGACGCTACTGTTTTACCAGGTGGCTAACTAGTGGAACTAGACTCGTTTTTAATGCAAAAATAAAATATTGGTCAAGAATGTGCTTCCATTTTAGCATCAGACGGCCTAATTCTCACTTGAAACATTGTTTTTGCGTTTAATAGGCCAAACTACACATTCTGTTAACACGACTCCAGAGTGATCTGTTCTTGCAATTTGTCATCTATGACATCACATTTTAATACGATAATTTATCCCGAAGTAGTTTGGATGTAGTGAACACATATTTCAAAGTAACTTCAGTTAAGTAAGAAAACAAGAGTTTAATGGTAGTTTTAGTGCAGCTTAACTTCTTCCAGTGTGAAGTAATTGGTCAACTATATCTTCAGAGCAGCTTCCCCAACACTCTGTAGTTAACAGACAGCGCGAGACAGACAGTGGGCACAGATTGCAGACGTGGGCATCCTCTACCAACAGCAGACCTTTGTGGCACTCACCACAGGGTGTTGTGGACACTGGCACGCCTGCCAAGAGACACGCTGGGGTGCCATGAGTAGCCACACAAAGACAACTAGGATAACAGACACCAAGAAGAGTGAGAGAGCACCAACGCGCACACACACACACTTAAAAACACACTCTGGATGATTCCAGAACACGTCTGTAAATGCTCTTGTAAAACTGTCAGAGAGGCAGTTAGACATGCAGTGATCTTCACAGGCAAAAGGCTGCATTCAGACTCACGCAGAAAATGAGTAAACAAACGGAGATGGATAAACGATGGGGAGGCAGAGAGGAACCTTGGCGAGGGGCCACATGAGGCCTGAGACAGCTGGCAACGAGACCCTCCACAACCCTTACTAACACACCGAGGAGAGGGAGAGAAGGGGGAGAAAGAGAGTGTGAGTGTGTCCCAGTGAGAGGGAGACCGAGAGAAAGGAGGTGGTCCTGGTTCTGAGCTCATCTAGTCCAGATAGGGGGATGGATGGATAGGGGGATGAAGGGATGGATGGATAGGGAGGATGAAGGGATGGATGGATGGGGGATGAAGGGATGGATGGATAGGGGGATGAAGGGATGGATGGATAGGGGGATGAAGGGATGGATGGATAGGGGATGGATGGATGGATGAAGGGATGAAGGGATGGATGGATAGGGGGATGAAGGGATGGATGGATAGGGATGGATAGGGGGATGAAGGGGATGGTGGATAGGGGGATGAAGGGATGGATGGATAGGGGGATGAAGGGATGGATGGATAGGGGGATGAAGGGATGGATGGATAGGGGGATGAAGGGATGGATGGATGAATGATGGGATGGATGAAGGGATGGATGAAGGGATGGATGGATAGGGGGATGAAGGGATGGATGGATAGGGGATGAAGGGGATGAAGGGATGGATGGATGAAGGGATGGATGGATGGGGGATGGGATGAAGGGATGGATGGATAGGGGGATGAAGGGATGGATGGATGAAGGGATGGATGAATGATGGGATGGATGAAGGGATGGATGAAGGGATGGATGAAGGGATGGATGGATGGATAGGGGGATGAAGGGATGGATGGATAGGGGGATGAAGGGATGATGGATAGGGAGATGAAGGGATGATGGATAGGGAGATGAAGGGATGATGGATAGGGAGATGAAGGGGTGATGGATAGGGAGATGAAGGGATGATGGATAGGGAGATGAAGGGATGATGGATAGGGAGATGAAGGGATGATGGATAGGGAGATGAAGGGATGATGGATAGGGAGATGAAGGGATGATGGATAGGGAGATGAAGGGATGATGGAGAGATGGATGATGGATAGGAAGGGATGATGGATAGGGAGATGAAGATGGATGGATGGATAGGGAGATGATGATGATAAGGAGATGAAGGGATGGATGATAGGGGATGAAGGGATGATGGATGGATAGGGAGATGAAGGGATGATGGATGGATAGGGAGATGAAGGGATGATGGATGGATAGGGAGATGAAGGGATGATGGATGGATAGGGAGATGAAGGGATGATGGATGGATAGGGAGATGAAGGGATGATGGATAGGGAGATGAAGGGATGATGATAAGGAGATGAAGGGATGGATGATAGGGGGATGAAGGGCTGGATGATAGGGGGGATGAAGGGATGGATGATAGGGGGGATGAAGGGATGGATGATAGGGGGGATGAAGATGTGGAAACCCAATGAGGAGTCACTGCTCTGTCCAGGGAACCTCAGACACAAATCCTGCTTTGTGCCACTACATCCTCCTCCATCATAAAATCACAGACACAGCGACACACAGGGAATGTGAAGATGTAACGGTGAAAGTGAGCCACCACAGTCCTTCTACAGTCACACACACAGCTGTTCCGAGGACTTTTCTCCACTACCCAAAATGCAACTGTACTGTACTGTGTGTGTGTCTAACTGCAGAGAGAAACACAGCGGTCGTCGTCGCGCCACAGCAGTTTAAACTTTAACCCAATTAATTTCAGCTCCAGCTTTCATGTTGTGAAGATGAAAGAAGCAGAGTGCCAGGAGACAGAGAGGGGAGACAGAAAGAGGAGACAGAGAGAGAGAGGAGAGGAGGCAGAGAGAGGAGAGGAGACAGAGAGGAGAGGAGAGAGGAGAGGAGACGGAGAGGAGACAGAGAGAGGGAGAGGCAGAGAGAGAGAGGAGACAGAGAGAGAGAGGAGAGAGAGAGGAGACGGAGAGGAGACAGAGAGAGAGGAGAGGAGGCAGAGAGAGGAGACAGAGAGAGAGAGGAGAGGAGCAGAGAGAGGAGAGGAGAGAGAGAGGAGACAGAGACGGAGAGAGGAGAGAGAGAGAGAGGAGAAGAGGAGAGGAGAGAGGAGAGGAGACGGAGAGAGGAGAGGAGAGGAGAGAGAGAGAGAGAGGAGAGGAGACAGAGAGAGAGAGAGAGAGAGGAGAGGAGAGAGAGAGAGAGAGAGAGAGAGAGGAGAGAGAGAGGAGAGAGAGAGAGGAGAGGAGACGGAGAGAGAGAGGAGAGGAGAGAGGAGAGGAGACGGAGAGAAGGAGAGGGAGAGGAGAGGAGACGGAGAGAGAGAGGAGAGAGAGAGAGAGGAGACGGAGAGAGGAGAGGAGACGGAGAGAGGAGAGGAGACGGACGGAGAGAGGAGAGGAGACGGAGAGAGGAGAGAGAGAGAGAGGAGAGGAGACGGAGAGTGGAGAGGAGACGGAGAAGAAGGAGAGAGAGAGAGGAGAGGAGAGGAGAGGAGACAGGAGAGAGAGAGGAGAGAGAGAGAGGAGAGAGGAGAGAGGAGAGAGAGAGGAGAGAGGAGAGGAGACAGAGAGGAGAGGAGAGAGAGGAGAGGAGAGAGAGGAGAGGAGACGGAGGAGAGAGAGAGAGGAGACGGAGAGAGGAGAGGAGAGAGGAGAGGAGAGGAGACGGAGAGAGGAGACGGAGAGAGGAGAGGAGACGGAGGAGGAGAGGAGACGGAGAGAGAGGAGACGGAGAGAGGAGAGGAGACGGAGAGAGGAGAGGAGACGGAGAGAGGAGAGGAGACGGAGAGAGGAGAGGAGACGGAGAGAGGAGAGGAGACGGAGAGAGGAGACGGAGAGAGGAGACGGAGAGAAGAGAGAGAGAGGAGAGGAGACAGAGAGAGGAGAGGAGACGGAGAGAGGAGAGGAGACTCCGAGAGGAGACTGAGAGGAGAGGAGACGGAGAGAGAGAAGACGGAGAGAGGAGAGAGACAGAGAGAGGAGACAGTTGAGAGAGACAGAGACATTTTAGAGAGAGAGAGAGGAGACGGAGAGAGGAGAGGAGACGGAGAGAGAGAGGAGAGAGAGGAGGAGACGGAGAGAGGAGAGGAGACGGAGTGAGGAGAGAGACAGAGAGAGGAGAGGAGACAGAGGTTGTTGAGAGGAGACAGAGAGAGGAGAGGAGACAGAGACGGAGAGAGAGGAGACAGAGAGAGGAGAGGAGAGGAGAGAGGAGAGGAGAGAGGATCTTCCTGGAGAGGAGACGGAGATCGGAGAGGAGACCAGTTCGGAGAGGAGATGGGTTGGAAGTTTCTGTGTGAGTTCCGGAAGGAGAGGAGAGGAGGTCGGAGAGTCTGAGCTGACGGAGAGCGATCGGAGAGTCAGTGAGTCTGGATCTCTGAGAGCTGACAGAGGAGTGAATAGGAGACGGGAGAGAGGGACCTCAGAAGAGACAGTCCTCTCAGAGGAGTTCTGAGAGGAGACGGAGGAGAGAGAGGAGACGGAGAGACCAGGAGACGGAGAGAGAGAGAGACCCTTCCCCCTCCCCGGAGAGAGGAAAGACGGAGAGAGGAGGCGGAGAGAAGAGACTCTCAGAAAGACGGAGCCTGGTCATGAATTGAGGAGGGGAGAGGAGACGGGGAGAGGAGAGGAGAGGAGACATGGACACGGAGAGAAGGAGACGGAAGAGGACTTTGAGACTGAGAGAGGAGACGGAGGAGAAATCTTAATCAGGAGACGGAGAGAGGAGAGCGGAGGGAGACGGAGACGGAGACGGAGAGAGGGAGGGAGACGGAAGAGGAGTTCTCCGCTTATTCTGTGTGATAGAGACAGAAAGACAGCAAGAGAGACAAAGTGAGACAGTTGGAGCGACAGAGACATTTTAGATGAACTCTTCAAATCAAACGATGAAAGGTGAGGAAGTGCCCCGATACGACACTCAGGTTGTTGCCTGTTAATGAGGAGCCACCAGAGAATTGATGTTCTCTCCCCCTCTCTATCCATCTTCCTGAATGACCAGATCAAAGACCAGTTCAATAATGGGTTGGAATGTTTCTGTGTGGTTCTGGAAGGTTCTAGGAGGTCAGTGGTCTGTGCTGACAGCGATCGGTGTGTCAGTGGTCTGTATCTCTGTGCTGACAGTGAATAGCACAACTCTACAGGGACCTCAAATCCACAGTCCTCTAACTTCCTGTTCTGATTACCAGATACTCCCACACCAACCAGGCCTCTCAACATTCCCCCCCTCTCCCTTCCCCCTCCCCTTTTCTAAAGCAAACACACCACTCTCTCAGAAAGTCCTTTCTGGGCAGCCTGGTCATGAATTGCCACAGAACAAGACTAGCAGTCTGGAGGGTGAAACATGGACACCAAATCTCAAACACTTTGAACTGAGCCACTGACCGGTCAAATCTTAATCAGCCGCCTTTACGCAACCTTTACGCAACCGTTAGGCAACCTTTACGCAACCAAGCGCTTGTCACGTCTCCAGCTGACCACCGCCAGGAAGACTGGGGAACAACCGGCCCTTCAGCCTCAATGAGCTTATGAAGGGGACAGAGTGAGTTGAAGAAATCAGGTTGACCACTGCAGTCCTGGGTTAGTAAGATCCTTTCTAAGTGAGGAATGTGTTTATGTTACTGATCCAATCTCAGTGCCTGGATCAGTTGTAAGGCCCTATGTGAGAACGGAGAGTGTTTGTGCTGTGGTTCTATGATCTGACCTGGAGTCAGCCAACAGCCTGGCATGTGTCGAGTTGGAGATGAAGAAGGAGGGAGGAGGAATGACAGAGCTGAGATAACACAAACACGGCCTCCCTTCAGCCCTGATATGAGAGTTCTCTCTCTTATGACCAAGGCATCCTGCTCCTCTGATTTACCCAGGCAGCGTGAGGGCTGCTGGGGGTGAGAGGGCAGAGAGAGGGGGCAGGGTGGAGGTTACACTCCTCTGATTTACCCAGGCAGCGTGAGGGCTGCTGGGGGTGAGAGGGCAGAGAGAGGGGGCAGGGTGGAGGTTACACTCCTCTGATTTACCCAGGCAGCATGAGGGCTGCTGGGGGTGAGAGGGCAGAGAGAGGGGGCAGGGTGGAGGTTACACATCTGGTTCCGGTTAGAAGGTTTGAGATTCCCTGTCTGGGTGTTTGAAGGAGAGGAGACACACAGCTTTCCCATTCTGCCCAATCAGACAGTCCTAAATCAGATGTTAATGCATTCCATTATCAAAACCTGCCTTTTATCCCAACAATCACATTCTGCAAAAGAAATACAATAGAAATCTGATCTAATTTGAGTTCCTCACCATTCCATCACCCAGTACAATGGAGGAAGAAAAACAACTGATAGAATCGTCTTCATCAAAGTTGGCCTGAAATCAATTAAGGGGAAAACTAATGGAATGGCCCATCATACAGGCTGTTCTTTGTGTGAGTCAGATGGAGTCAGACTGTGTCTGAGTCCCACATGGCAACCTATTCCCTACATAGTACACTACTTTGACCAGAACTCTATGGAGGCCCTATGGGCCCTGGTCCAATGTAGTGCACTATATAGAGAACAGGGAGCCATTTGGGACTCAGTCAGTCATAACAGTAGCATGAAGTCTGAGAGGCCGGCATCTGCAGGTTCTATTCAATACAACTACAATGGACCCGTCATTGTTCTCTAAATTAATACATTTTCAGACCTGCCACCAGAAGTCATGATGGTGTCCCAAATGGCACTATATTCCCTATATAGTCCACTACTTTAGACCGGAGCCCTAAGGGCCCAGGTAAAATGCTGTGCACTATATAGGGAATAGAGTGCCATTTGGCAAGCAGAAGGAAGCCATATTCTGATGGTCTATGTATTCCACTGTCTTTAACAGTGATGTTTCAAAATGTCTGAATCCAAACACCAGGGACAGTAATGCTACAGGTTTAACTCTGTACATCCTAGGGGTTTCTCCTCGTTCAGATAGCAGGAATATACTGCTTTCATTTGTTTTCAGACTCACTACCGGTCCATCGTGTCCAACAGTGTGTGTGTGGTGTGTGTTGTGTGTGTGGTGTGTGTTGTGTGTGTGTGTGTGCTACAGCTGTGTGAGGTTTGGCTGAACTATGTGAAGTCCTCCCTCCACAGAGGAACAGAACAAGACAACATGTAGACCCACACCTTCCCTCCACAGACCAACCAACGCTTTCCTGTGGTTCCACCATGTTCCCAAGACTGAAGACCGGAGCAGAGAGAGGAGATGCACAGGGTGAATGAATAAGGGGGAGGAAAGAGAGGTAGAATCCCTCTGATCTGTCAAGTCCTGTGGAGGAAGTGAGGAATTATCCCTGGCCTGTAGAGACGGACCATAGAGAACACAGGAAGTGAGGAATTATCCCTGGCCTGTAGAGACGGACCATAGAGAACACAGGGAGGAAGTGAGGAATTATCCCTGGCCTGTAGAGACGGACCATAGAGAACACAGGGAGGAAGTGAGGAATTATCCCTGGCCTGTAGAGACGGACCATAGAGAACACAGGGAGGAAGTGAGGAATTATCCCTGGCCTGTAGAGACAGCTCTGCTGCCTGTCCTCAGCTCCACACACACTATTATACAGAGACATGAGCGTGTTGACCTCCCTTCTTATATAGCGCAAGTGAACAGAAAACCTGCTTTCAAAAAACAACACCTCACAACGCCCCTCTCCCCCGTGACCTAGGTGTTGTGTGTGTACGTACCGACACGTGACCTACGTGTAGTGTGTGTACGTACCGACACGTGACCTACGTGTAGTGTGTACGTACCGACACGTGACCTACGTGTAGTGTGTACGTACCGACACGTGACCTACGTGTAGTGTGTACGTACCGACACGTGACCTACGTGTAGTGTGTACCATGACACGTACCGACACGTGACCTACGTGTACGTGTACGACACGTGACCTACGTGTAGTGTGTACGCCGACCGACACGTGACCTACGTGTAGTGTGTACGTACCGACACGTGACCTACGTGTAGTGTGTACGTACCGACACGTGACCTACGTGTAGTGTGTACGTACCGACACGTGACCTACGTGTAGTGTGTACGTACCGACACGTGACCTACGTGTAGTGTGTACGTACCGACACGTGACCTACGTGTGTACGTACCGACCGTGACACGTGTACGTGTAGTGTGTACGTACCGACACGTGACCTACGTGTAGTGTGTACGTGACCGACACGTGACCTACGACCACGTGACCTAGTGTGTATAGTGTGTACGTACCGACACGTGACACGTGACCTACGTGTAGTGTGTACGTACCGACACGTGACCTACGTGTAGTGTGTACGTACCGACACGTGACCTACGTGTAGTGTGTACGTACCGACACGTGACCTACGTGTAGTGTGTACGTACCGACACGTGACCTACGTGTAGTGTGTACGTACCGACACGTGACCTACGTGTAGTGTGTACGTACCGAAACGTGGAACTATTAGATGTACACACACTACATGTTCATGTTTATAAATCTGTCCACTGTAACGTATTTAGTGTGTAATGTCTCGTTGGTTATATGTCGGCCCCAGTAAGACTAGCTGTCCCCACTGGCATCGACTAATGGACACCCTAATAAATCACACACTAATGAACACCACTACCACAATCACAGGGCGGAAAATCAGCCGTGTGCCAACCAATCAGAGTTAGATACACACAGATACACACACACACACCTCTGCCAGAACACCATAATTCCACCACTATCAATCATTGTAACGCCAGCAGCCCTCCTCCACATTTATAAACACTTAATGTGTTGAGGAACGTGGATCTTCAGAGAGGCCTCAGTAAACAGCACAGATTGAGTTATTAGAGTGGATGAGAAGACGATGAGTTCCCATCAGACTGGTCTGGTGTACAACGTGACAGGTTTCTGGACTCTCTGTCGTACACGTCAAGGCTGTTGAAGAGACCACTGTCAGACTGACTGGAGAACAGACAGACGTAGAGGTACCAATCACCAACGAGAGAGAGAGAGTTATTACAGGCTAACGTTTAAATTAATGTGTCTTCGGAGGACAGAGAAAAGGGAAGTAGATAAATAGTGACATCAGTAGCAGCTGAGGACTCCCTGAGGGAGGGAGTGGATGATCACACTCCTGTTGAGAGTTACAACATCTTCGTTGGGTGTTTAAGATGACCAGACACACAGATTGAGTTCTGGAGCAGGTCGTTGGTCGACTCTCCACTCACAGTGGACCATCCCATCACCACGGCAGAAGTATCCTCACAAGGCCCATCATTGGAGGACAGCCAACAGCCCACGACAGAGATGATTGGGTCGTATCTACAGAGGTCAGCTGCTGACTTCCTGTTACAGCTCAACAACTTCCTCTAGCAGCCTTCAGGAGCCTGGAAATGATCACTTCCCCTTTCTGGTGTCGTCCCGCATTGCTGCTGTTGCCAAGTGTCACACCACACAACACACGCTGTCAACACAGCACACACACGCTGTCAACACAGCACACCATGACACACGCTGTCAACACAGCACACACACGCTGTCAACACAGCACACAAACGATTCACAGTGGAGTCACACAACCTCAGAGCGAAGATCTTTAGTTGTGTGATGACAGAGCATGAAAAGAGCTTTGATGACGGCCTTTAAACTGGGATCTTGAAATCAAACAGAGTAAATGAAATGGAACGTTTGTAAGCAGTGATGCCAGAACCCCACAATGAAGGGCAGAAATACACTAAATGAAGCTGGGCCACCTGGTAGTGTGGAGGAGAGTGGATACTTCATGGCCCTGCTCACAAACTTACTTTGTGTTGACGCAGCATGTAGAGGTCATGAGCTGGGTTGAGGAGTCACACAAGTAGGCCAGAGACTCCATACTATGGGAGCCCTATAGGTCCTGGCCAGAAGTAGTGCACCATATAGGGAATAGGGTGTCATTTGGGATGCAAGCCCATTCCTCCAGACACATTAAACAGAGAGGTTCTCTACATCTACATATCTGCTCAATACAAAACCCACTAGATATTCACCATTTTAATAAAGAATTGTGGAAAGAGGTAAAGGAAATCACAGCCAATGCTACCTTATATAATGAACATTATTCAGAATGAAGTATATACTGTACTGAGACATCAGACTGCATCCTTAGAAAGAGAGGGAATGAGCCACTTTAACTATGCCAGACTTTGACAGAGGAGTGAGAAGAGAGACCAGGACTGAGCTGCTCTGTACCATCAGAAGAGAATGAGAGAGACAGTGATAAGAGAGACAGAGGAGTGAGATTAGAGACAGATTGGGAGAAGAGAAGAGAGTGAGAAGAGACAGTGAGGTGACAAATAGAGAGGATTTGATTTGACTTTGTGTTGACGCAGCATGTAGAGGTCATGAGCTGGGTTGAGGAGTCACACAGAGGCCAGAGACTCCATACTATGGGAGCCAGAGGAGGTCCTGGCCAGAAGTAGTGACCATATAGGGAATATGGTGTCATTTGGGAGCAAGCCCATTCCTCCAGACACATTAAACAGAGAGGAGACGAGATCTACATATCTGCTCAATACAAAACCCACTAGATATTCAGATGTCCCTCTCCTGCCAAGAAAGAATGAGAGGAGTGAGAAGAGAGAGAGTGAGAGAGACAGAGGAGTGAGACGAGACAGAGGAGTGAGAGAGAGAGGAGTGAGAAGAGACAGAGGAGTGAGAAGAGACAGAGGAGAGAGAGAGACAGAGGAGTGAGAGAGAGACAGAGGAGTGAGAAGAGACAGAGGAGTGAGAAGAGACAGAGGAGTGAGAGAGAGAGAGGAGTGAGAAGAGAGAGAGGAGAGAGAGAAGAGAGAGAGAGTGAGAGAGAGACAGAGGAGTGAGAAGAGACAGAGGAGTGAGAAGAGACAGAGAGTGAGAAGAGAGAGAGGAGTGACAGAGGAGTGAGAGAGAGACAGAGGAGAAGAGAGAGAGAGACAGAGGAGTGAGAGAGACAGAGTGAGAAGAGAGAGTGAGAGAGAGAGGAGTGAGAGAGTGAGAAGAGAGAGGAGTGAGAAGAGACAGAGGAGTGAGAAGAGACAGAGGAGTGAGAAGAGAGAGGAGTGAGAAGAGACAGAGGAGTGAGAAGAGACAGAGGAGTGAGAAGAGACAGAGGAGTGAGACGAGACAGAGGAGTGAGAGAGAGAGAGAGGAGAGAGAGAGAGACAGAGGAGTGAGAGTGAGAGACAGAGGTGTGAGAAGAGACAGAGGAGTGAGAAGAGACAGAGACAGAGGAGTGAGAGGAGAGAGACAGAGGAGTGAGAAGAGACAGAGGAGTGAGAAGAGACAGAGGAGTGAGAAGAGACAGAGGAGTGAGAAGAGACAGAGGAGTGAGAAGAGATGGAGTGAGCAGAGAGAGAGAGAGAGGAGTGAGCAGAGAGGAGTGAGAGAGACAGAGGAGGGAGGAGTGAGAGAGAGAGAGAGAGGAGAGAGAGCAGAGGAGAGAAGAGACAGAGGAGTGAGAGAGAGAGGAGTGAGAAGAGACAGAGGGTGAGAAGAGAGAGAGAGAGAAGAGAGAGAGGAGTGAGAAGAGACAGAGGAGTGAGAAGAGACAGAGGAGTGAGAAGAGACAGAGGAGTGAGAAGAGAGAGGAGTGAGAAGAGAGAGAGGAGTGAGAAGAGAGAGAGGAGTGAGAAGAGAGAGAGGAGTGAGAAGAGACAGAGGAGTGAGAAGAGACAGAGGAGTGAGAAGAGAGAGAGGAGTGAGAAGAGACAGAGGAGAGAGAGAGAGACAGAGGAGTGAGAAGAGACAGAGGAGTGAGAGAGAGAAGTGAGAAGAGACAGAGGAGTGAGAAGAGACAGAGGAGAGAAGAGACAGAGGGTGAGAAGAGAGAGAGGAGTGAGAAGAGAGAGAGGAGTGAGAAGAGACAGAGGAGTGAGAAGAGACAGAGGAGTGAGAAGAGACAGAGGAGTGAGAAGAGCCCTGTGAGTCTATCACAAACAGTCTATCTCCGCTCATAGAAAATCCTTTAGGACAACAATAGCTCTTAAATGGAGCAGGACTGGTGTGTGTGTGTGTGTGTGTGTGTGTGTGTGTGTGTGTGTGTGTGTGTGTGTGTGTGTGTGTGTGTGTGTGTGTGTGTGTGTGTGTGTGTGTGTGTGTGTGTGTGTGTGTGTGTGTGTGTGTGTGTGTGTGTTGTAAACAGAGCGGTGCTGATGGCTGAGCAGAGGGGTGATGAGGGCTGAGCAGAGGGGTGATGAGGGCTGAGCAGAGGGGTGATGAGGGCTGAGCAGAGGGGTGATGAGGGCTGAGCAGAGGGGTGATGAGGGCTGAGCAGAGGGGTGATGAGGGCTGAGCAGAGGGGTGATGAGGGCCGTGTCGAGGCCCAGGGATGGAGGCAGGGAGAGATAAGAGATCCATGGTTAAACACCGAGCAGAGAACAGACATGTCAGAGCATCCATTACGCTCCACCGTATCACCCTCCCCACACCTGGCAGGCAATTAGTGGCCTCCTGCAGCCACCAAGCTGGTTATTCTTACACGATTAATCACACAGGCCGGTCATTTTCAGCTCTTAACGTCCTAGTGAGCGAGTGAGTGAGAGAGTGAGAGAGAGGAGAGAGAGAGGGATAGATAGAACATTGATGTAATGAAATGAATGAAAAGTACACCAATCAGACTGTGACTCAGGGCAATCAGGGCTCAAGTGTGCGTGTGATCGCTCACTGGCTGCGTTGGGTTAATCATAACCACCGCCCTCATCGCGTTACCCCTTCAATCACCCTCAACCCTAACCTCTCCCTCAGATGAATCTGCCAGGGCTCCAGAACAGGGAATGCAGGTCTACGTCTGAAGCGGTTACTACGGTAACGACCTTCAGTAGGTCATACCACTTCATCATCTAGACCCAGAGTGATTGGGCTCTGATTGGTGTCAGCTGTTTGAGGAGGACCATGGTTTATTTTCGTCATAAGTGTTGCTAAGGAAACGACACGCTGAACACAATCCCTCTTCATCATGTGTCATGACCGTGGGGTTCTGGTCCAGTTCTAGATAGATGTTTTATAGTGCTGTTCTAGTGTAATGTCATTCACACTGAGGCCACCCAGCTCCTCTCAACCTCAGTCAGTACTATGACTGAGTGACTGGACTGTCAACCAACAGTAGGAACATTCTCCAACATTCTCTAAGAGACTAAAACCATTTCCAGAGTACAAACCTCCAGTTAAGCATTTTAAAAGCACCACCAACAGTGTGTATTTACATAACTGACATGAAGTCAACCAAGGCCAGTGAGAAAACTAAAAGGTCAACGCTGCTCTCCTTCCCCTGCTGAAGTAAGGTCCTGCAGGACTGAGTGATCTACTACACTCATTTCAATCTGTGTTTCTGTGCCATATTCCAGATGCTTGTATTGTAACAATCAAGGTTTGGTTATTTTTACGTGCTTTTGTCTGCTCATGGTGTATTTTTAGTCTCGTCTCCTTTGTTCCTTCTGTACTGTGTGCATCTCTCCATTTACACCAGAGATCTGTATATAATGAAGAGACGCACGTCTCCATTTACACCAGAGATCTGTATATAATGAAGAGACGCACGTCTCCATTTACACCAGAGATCTGTATATAATGAAGAGACGCACGTCTCCATTTACACCAGAGATCTGTATATAATGAAGAGACGCATCTCTCCATTTACACCAGAGATCTGTATATAATGAAGAGACGCACGTCTCCATTTACACCAGAGATCTGTATATAATGAAGAGACGCACGTCTCCATTTACACCAGAGATCATTTACACCAGAGATCTGTATATAATGAAGAGACGCATCTCTCCATTTACACCAGAGATCTGTATATAATGAAGAGACGCATCTCTCCATTTACACCAGAGATCTGTATATAATGAAGAGACGCATCTCTCCATTTACACCAGAGATCTGTATATAATGAAGAGACGCATCTCTCCATTTACACCAGAGATCTGTATATCATCTCTCCATTTACACCAGAGATATATAATGAAGAGACGTCTCCATTTACACCAGAGCATGAAGAGACGCATCTCTCCATTTACACCAGAGATCTGTATATAATGAAGAGACGCACGTCTCCATTTACACCAGAGATCTGTATATAATGAAGAGACGCATCTCTCCATTTACACCAGAGATCTGTATATAATGAAGAGACGCATCTCTCCATTTACACCAGAGATCTGTATATAATGAAGAGACGCATCTCTCCATTTACACCAGAGATCTGTATATAATGAAGAGACGCACGTCTCCATTTACACCAGAGATCTGTATATAATGAAGAGACGCATCTCTCCATTTACACCAGAGATCTGTATATAATGAAGAGACGCATCTCTCCATTTACACCAGAGATCTGTATATAATGAAGAGACGCACGTCTCCATTTACACCAGAGATCTGTATATAATGAAGAGACGCACGTCTCCATTTACACCAGGTCCTTCTGTAGCTCAGTTGGTAGAGCATGGCGCTTGTAATGCCAGGGTAGTGGGTTCGATCCCTGGGACCACCCATACGTAGAATGTATGCACACATGACTGTAAGTCGCTTTGGATAAAAGCGTCTGCTAAATGGCATATATTATTATTATTATCTGTATATAATGAAGAGACGCACGTCTCCATTTACACCAGAGATCTGTATATAATGTAGAGACGCACGTCTCCATTTACACCAGAGATCTGTATATAATGAAGAGACGCACGTCTCCATTTACACCAGAGATCTGTATATAATGAAGAGACGCACGTCTCCATTTACACCAGAGATCTGTATATAATGAAGAGACCCACGTCTCCATTTACACCAGAGATCTGTATATAATGAAGAGACCCACGTCTCCATTTACACCAGAGATCTGTATATAATGAAGAGACGCACGTCTCCATTTACACCAGAGATCTGTATATAATAGAGACTCACGTCTCCATTTACACCAGAGATCTGTATATAATGAAGAGACGCACGTCTCCATTTACACCAGAGATCTGTATATAATGTAGAGACGCACGTCTCCATTTACACCAGAGATCTGTATATAATGAAGAGACTCACGTCTCCATTTACACCAGAGATCTGTATATAATGAAGAGACGCACGTCTCCATTTACACCAGAGATCTGTATATAATGAAGAGACGCACGTCTCCATTTACACCAGAGATCTGTATATAATGAAGAGACGCACGTCTCCATTTACACCAGAGATCTGTATATAATGAAGAGACGCACGTCTCCATTTACACCAGAGATCTGTATATAATGAAGAGACGCACGTCTCCATTTACACCAGAGATCTGTATATAATGAAGAGACACACGTCTCCACACTAACAATGGGAGTCGTTGTCCCAAAAGCGGGAAGGTGACAATCTTGGGTCCAAAATAGGTCCATAGAAATGCATTGGCCTTATTTTGGACAGAATTCAGCAAGAGTGAAGCCTCTCATGTAGCCTCTTCCTCTATGGTTCACACACACACACACACACACACACACACACACACACACCAAGCCCCTCCCCCTGCCTCTCACGCCAACAAAGTTGAGATCACATCTTCCTCTCGGACAAGCGGTTTCAACTCAAGATTTGCATTTAAGGTTTGGTCCAGAAAAATCTGTCATTTGGACACCAGAACACACTAAATCATTTTACTGGAAGAGAAGTTGACTTCTCCAACAAAACCCTTTTTATGTCTCAACTCTTCAAACTGATCTCAGAGCAGTGTGGTACAATTACATCCTTCAGTTAATCACATGACTTTTACATTAGAATGTATTCCTATACTGGTACGTTCACACTGGTTTTCTGAGAGACGACAGTATAGGGCTCTTAGAACCCATGTGTCTGTGTGAACACTGACACTAGATTTACCATGGCTTGGTGACAACATTCCATTCTATGAGTAGTGTGTGTGTGTGTGTGTGTGTGTGTGTGTGTGTGTGTGTGTGTGTGTGTGTGTGTGTGTGTGTGTGTGTGTGTGTGTGTGTGTGTGTGTGTGTGTGTGTGTGTGTCGGTGCCAGGGAGAACCCATCTCCACTTTATTTATCCCACATGGAAGATGAACACTGGACTAAATCTTCTGAGGGAATGACCTCGTGTTCGAGGTCACAGAAGTACTTTTGTATCTGCGAGCAGTAAATGAACTAGAGACAGATATGTGGCACCATGTAAATGTTGATGTCTGTTGCATGAGAGCAGAATGTGTCTTTATAGATCTGTTCTTCATCACACAGGTCTGTTTATTGGGGTTTGACTCACCGTTGACACTCCATTACTGCAGTAATTCAGCAATGATAAAGTTCAATTGTTTTGAACAAATCTAAAAGTCTTTTGATTAGAGTCATTACTTCGACCACAGACCACTAACACCGGAGTATCAAATGAACATTGATTCTGGAAAATGAATGCTCAGTTTGGCTAAAATGCGGCTAGCGACAAAGACTGTTATACTAGCTGGTCTGTTTTATAAATGTGCAATAAGCAAACAACACAATTATATAAGGAATTGGTAAGTCGTTGTGGTTCTGAGAAATCAGGACAGGCTAACATGCTGTTCAAACAGGTGGAGACAGAAGGGTGTGTTCATAACTAGTCAACTGTTCAACCTTGTTAGCAAATAGATCCAAGTTGGCTAAACTTGATCCAAGTTGGCTAAACTTGAACTATAAAGATTGAGACGCTGCCTTTTAGTATAACACACAGTTCTCTTCGTGCCGTTGGCACGCAGCGTTGGTTGTTGACTTGACCCCTGAAGTCCAACTGGTAAACATTAACGTCAGGACTGAAGAGCTGTGTTCTACTGTCAAGTCAGCTGTACTCTGGGTAAACTAAAGCTGCTCCTCCTCAGGTCAAAACAAGATGCTGCCATGTTCATGTCACGGTGAAGACCACAGGCCAGGAGCACACACACACACACACACACACACAACACACACACACACACACACACCACACACACACACACAACCCCCCCTCATTGAATTCGCCCATCCATTCCCTCCACCATCTAGACGTGTAGTTTATTCCAGGCCCCAGGCTGTTGTAGAAGGTGAAGTGGGTAATGATTTATAGAATATCACGTTGTTGGTGTGAATGTATGTTGGATGAAACCCAGGACCCACATTCATATACATGTTTATGTAATGACTTTGAGATTAAATACAGTGGGGCAAAAAAGTAGTCAGCCACCAATTGTGCAAGTTCTCCCACTTAAAAAGATGAGGCCTGTAATTTTCATCATAGGTACACTTCAACTATGACAGACAAAATGAGAAAGAAAAAAAAATCCAGAAAATAACATTGTAGGATTTTTAATGAATTTATTTGCAAATTATGGTGGAAAATAAGTATTTGGTCACCTACAAACAAGAAAGATTTCTGGCTCTCACAGACCTGTAACTTCTTCTTTAAGAGGCTCCTCTGTCCTCCACTTGTTACCTGTATTAATGGCACCTGTTTGAACTTGTTATCAGTATAAAAGACACCTGTCCACAACCTCAAACAGTCACACTCCAAACTGAGTGTCAAAGGTCACCAGAAACAAAATTGTAGACCTGCACCAGGCTGGGAAGACTGAATATGCAATAGGTAAGCAGCTTGGTTTCAAGAAATCAACTGTGGGAGCAATTATTAGGAAATGGAAGACATACAAGACCACTGATAATCGCCCTCGATCTGGGGCTCCACGCAAGATCTCACCCCATGGGGTCAAAATGATCACAAGAACGGTAAAAATCCCAGAACCACACGGGGGACCTAGTGAATGACCTGCAGAGAGCTGGGACCAAAGTAATCCAAATCCTGCAGTGCCAGACGTGTCCCCCTGCTTAAGCCAGTACATGTCCAGGCCCATCTGAAGTTTGCTAGAGAGCATTTGGATGATCCAGAAGAAGATTGGGAGAATGTCATATGGTCAGATGAAACCAAAATATAACTTTTTGGTAAAAACTCAACTCGTCATGTTTGGAGGACAAAGAATGCTGAGTTGCATCCGAAGAACACCATACCTATTGTGAAGCATGGGGGTGGAAACATCATGCTTTGGGGCTGTTTTTCTGCAAAGGGACCAGGACGACTGATCCGTGTAAAGGAAACAATTATCGGGGCCACGCATCGTGAGATTTTGAGTGAAAACCTCCTTCCATCAGCAAGGGCATTGAAGATGAAACGTGGCTGGGTCTTTCAGCATGACAATGATCCCAAACATACTGCCCGGGCAACGAGTGGCTTCGTAAGAAGCATTTCAAGGTCCTGGAGTGGCCTAGCCAGTCTCCAGATCTCAACCCCATAGAAAATCTTTGGAGGGAGTTGAAAGTCCGTGTTGCCCAGCAACAGCCCCAAAACATCACTGCTCTAGAGGAGATCGGCATGGAGGAATGGGCCAAAATACCAGCAACAGTGTGTGAAAACCTTGTGAAGACTTACAAAAAACAATTTGACTTCTGTCATTGCCAACAAAGGGTATATAACAAAGTATTGAGATAAACTTTTGTTATTGACCAAATACTTAATTTCCACCATAATTAAAAAACCTACAATGTGATTCTCTGGATTTTTTTTCTAATTTTGTCTGTCATAGTTGAATTGTACCTATGATGAAAATTACAGGCCTCTCTCATCATTTTAAGTGGGAGAACTTGCACAATTGGTGGCTGACTAAATACTTTTTTGCCCCACTGTATGTTAGATGTCGGCTGTGTGGAAACAGCTGTATCCTTGGAATTCCCCCAGAGCCTTTGAATCCATGGTTCTGAGAGTGTTTGTGCTCAGGAATGAGCGAGGTAAACACAGTTAACATTACACCCACTAGCTGAGGAGCATGGGGCTGATTCTCCTCCAGGGTGTAGCGTAGTGTAGGGTAGTGTAGGGTAGTGTAGTGTAGTGTAGCGTAGGGTAGCGTAGGGTAGCGTAGGGTAGGGTAGTGTAGGGTAGCGTAGCTTAGCGTAGCGTAGTGAGGGAGATGAAACGTATTAAGGGATGTTCTGACAGGAGACAACCTCACACACGCTTCCCCCTCATCATTAAAAAAATGAGCTGTTTGTTCAATAAGATGATAACCAGTGTATCAACGGAGAACAAGATACGGCTAGTATCATTATTAATGATCTGTGTGTGTTTATGTAAGGAAAGCCTTCTAAAAATCAGCCCCAGTAGATGTCCTGGCAAAACATTATCCTGGCAAAACGTTATCCTGGCAAAACGTTATCCTGGCAAAACGTTATCCTGGCAAAACGTTATCCTGGAAAAACATTAACCTGGAAAATGTCTGACAGTTAAAGGAGAAGAATAGAAACTTTCAGCAGGTAAAGTAGTCAGCAGAGACTTGAACACCACAACAAATTAACAATTCAAAGATACACGAAGGAAACAGACCAGGTCAACTACTGTAGGCCTTGTAGAACAAGCTCCACCCCTCCCTCTAGCCCCACATTAACACGTCCCCTCCCTCTAGCCAAAACATTATCCTGGTCCCCTCCCCTGGCCCCACATTAACCTGGCCCTCCCTCTAGCAAATTAACATCCTCAAAACATTAGCCCCTGGAAACATGTCTGACCCTCCCTCTAGCCCCACATTAAAGTAGTCCCTCCCTCTAGCCCCACATTAACACGTCCCCTCCCTCTAGCCCCACATTAACACAGACCCCTCCCTCTACATTAACATGTCCCCTAACATGTCCCCTCCTCTGGCCCCTCTAGCCCCACATTAACATGTCCCCTCCCTCTAGCCCCACATTAACATGTCCCTCTAGCCCCCCTCCCCTCCCTCTAGCCCCACATTAACATGTCCCCTCCCTCTAGCCCCACATTAACCTCCCTCTAGCCCCACATTAACATGTCCCCTCCCTCTAGCCCCACATTAACATGTCCCCTCCCTCTAGCCCCACATTAACATGTCCCCTCCCTCTAGCCCCACATTAACATGTCCCCTCCCTCTAGCCCCACATTAACATGTCCCCTCCCTCTAGCCCCACATTAACATGTCCCCTCCCTCCCTCTAGCCCCACATTAACATGTCCCCTCCCTCTAGCCCCACATTAACATGTCCCCTCCCTCTAGCCCCACATTAACATGTCCCCTCCCTCTAGCCCCACATTAACATGTCCCCTCCCTCTAGCCCCACATTAACATGTCCCCCCCTAGCCCCCATTAACATGTCCCCTCCCTCTAGCCCCACATTAACATGTCCCCTCCCTCTAGCCCCACATTAACATGTCCCTCCCTCTAGCCCCACATTAACATGTCCCCTCCCTCTAGCCCCACATTAACATGTCCCCTCCCTCTAGCCCCACATTAACATGTCCCCTCCCTCTAGCCCCACATTAACATGTCCCCTCCCTCTAGCCCCACATTAACATGTCCCCTCCCTCTAGCCCCACCCCAAGAGACACATTAACAAACCGGGGTTTGTTCTTAACCGACTTGCCTAGTTTAAAAAGCTTAGCGTATTCAGAGCCATTGGAACAAACACACCCACACAACTACAAGGTATATTACACTTTATACTGAAATATAACCCAGAGAGGAACTAAGGAATGAGAGAGGAAGTGGAGGATGCCGACTAGACCGATGATATTTATCTACATGGAGGAATTCTGTCAGTCCACAACACAGCTGCAGGAAGACGGCTGGGGCCAGCTGCGGGGAGACGGCTGGGGCCAGCTGCGGGGAGACGGCTGGGGCCAGCTGCGGGGAGACGGGCCAGCTGCGGGGAGACGGCTGGGGCCAGCTGCGGGGAGACGGCTGGGGCCAGCTGCAGGGAGACAGCCTGTCCCAAATAGAACCCTATTCAGTGCACTCTTTTTCAACCAGGGCCCAATTGGGTAACAGGCAGTGGGAGTCAATCTTAGGCATGACCAATCAGGAGACCTACACTGCTATACCAAGCTCCATAATAGACAGGCTTGGGATGGAGAGAGACGGGCGATTGAGAGAGCTGGAGGGACTGAAGGAGACAGAGGGCCAGGGGAAAAAAGGTGACCCAGTCAGTCACAGGATACAGGACTGGAGCAGAGGAGTTTCAGAGGAGTTTCAGAGGAGTTTCAGAGGAGTTTCAGAGCTCCACTGACACTCATTCATCTGACACACACAGTTAAACCCCCAGGGCCCCCTGCCAACCAATTAAATACAGTGAAGAGGGCCCCCTGCCAACCAATTAGATACAGTGAAGAGGGCCTCGTCTGACTTGCGACCCCCCCTCCTCCTCCGCAGCTCTAACTCCATACTGAGCAGGTCATTCACTGTTAAGGGCTTTTCCTCAGGAGAATAGGGACACACACGCCTGTATAATGTGTGTGGAAGCCGCCCAGACATGAGATTTCCCCACGGCGGTGAGGTGAGGTGTGGAAAGATCAAACACAATGCTGCAACACCACTGCAACCACACACACACACTCCTCACAGAAGTCAGGGAGACTTAATTACAGTAGAATTCCAAATGGATTCATGCATTATACAGAGAATAAACATCCCATTAAAATTCAGGGATTTTTATAGTTTCTTTTGAAGATTTCTGAAGCAGGGTTGGACACAATGAACTCACACAGCTGGTCTGTTTGTCATGTGTGGGTGGGTGGGGTGGTTGTGTGTGCTCTCTTCCTATGTACTTCCGTGTGTGTGTTCATTTCTGTGAGTGGTGTTCCTATAAAAACAGCTTCTCTCCATCACTTGTAGACGTGTGTAAGTTTGTGTGTGTGTGTGTGTGTGTGTGTGTGTGTGTGTGTGTGTGTGTGTGTGTGTGTGTGTGTGTGTGTGTGTGTGTGTGTGTGTGTGTGTGTGTGTGTGTGTGTGTGTGTGTGTGTGTGTGTGTGTGTGTGTGTGTGTGTGTGTGTGTGTCAATGCCTGCTGTTCCTAGACCAACAGTTTGTTTTTCCCCTCGGTTGCCTCCTAGCGTGTGTGTGTGTGTGTCCATCCTTCCGGACTGTGTCTCCCACCATGGCACATCCACCCCATTAGGCAGAAATCAGAACACTGTGATAGATGCAGGTGTTCACCACGTTAGGATGATTTAATGAACCGCCGTGCACACACACACAGACTCATTGAGCACTAGCCGAGGCCATCCATCCATCACCGGGCCAGTCCTCCATCCATCACCGGGCCAGTCCTCCATCCATCACCGGGCCAGTCCTCCATCCATCACCGGGCCAGTCCTCCATCCATCACCGGGCCAGTCCTCAGCAGCCAATTAGAATGGTCTCAGACACAAAACAGACTAAGAGAACACAGCACACTGGCCAACACAGACTGGAACATTCCACTACCACTCTCAGTCTCTTCCCCCCTCTTCCTCTCTCTCCCTCTTCCTCTTCCTCTTCCTCTCCCTCTTCCTCTCCCTCTTCCTCTCCCTCTTCCTCTCCCCTCAGACTAGTAAACTCCCTGTTGGCTCTAGACAGACAGTGAGTCAGAGAGATGTTGCTAATTTTGGCTATTGATTAACCCACTGGCTGAGCAGGAGGACAGTGATGAGAGAAAATCTCTCCCTTTAGTCTGTCTGCTCCTCTTGCTCCCTCCGGCGTCAGACCCTCCGGCGTCAGACTCTCCCCCTCCCTTCAGACTCTTCCCCCTCCCTCCGGCGTCAGACTCTTCCCCCTCCCTCCGGCCCAGACTCTCCCCCTCCCTCCGGCGTCAGACTCTTCCCCCTCCCTCCGTCAGACTCTCCCCCTCCCTCCGGCGTCAGACTCTCCCCTCCCTCCCAGACTCTCCCTCCGGCGTCAGACTCCCCCTCCCTCCGGCCCAGACTCTCCCTCCGGCGTCAGACTCTCCCTCAGACTCTCCCCCTCCCTCCGGCGTCAGACTCTCCCCTCCCTCCGGCGTCAGACTCTCCCCCTCCCTCCGGCGTCAGACTCTCCCCCCTCCCTCCGGCGTCAGACTCTCCCCCTCCCTCCGGCGTCAGACTCTCCCCCTCCCTCCAGCGTCAGACTCTCCCCTCCCTCCGGCGTCAGACTCTCCCCCTCCCTCCAGCGTCAGACTCTCCCCCTCCCTCCGGCGTCAGACTCTCCCCCTCCCTCCAGCGTCAGACTCTCCCCCTCCCTCCAGCGTCAGACTCTCCCCCTCCCTCCAGCGTCAGACTCCCCCTCCCTCCAGCGTCCTCCCTCCAGCCCCTCCCCTCCCTCCAGCAGACTCTCCCCCTCCCTCCAGACTCCCTCCTCCCTCCCCCTCCCTCCAGCGTCAGACTCTCCCCCCTCCAGCGTCAGACTCCCCCCTCCCCTCCCTCCGGATATGTGGAAGCAGCGTCAGACTCTGGCACCCCCATTGATTTCCAATTCCCTTATGGGTTTCCAGCTGTTGGACAGACTCTGCCCCTCCCTCCGAGGGGTTAAGAGTGTGGCGGTAGTATAGTGAGAGAGCGCCAATGGAGCATTCTGGGAAACTCATGTAGAATTCCCCCTGGCAACCCCAGAAACTCAACCGGGCCACAGACACTATAACAGCAGCCCTAGGAACTCCCAGCCCCTCCAAGCAGCCCTAGGAACAGTTGAAGGGTCTATTTAAGAGCAAGCAGCCCTAGGAACCTATTTCCTAGGAACAGTTGAAGGGTCTATTTAAGAGCAAGCAGCCCAGAACTCTAAGAGCAAGCAGCCCCCTCCCTCCAAGCGTCAGACTCCCTAGGAACCTATTTAAGAGCAAGCAGCCCTAGGAACCTCCAGGCGTCTATTTAAGAGCAAGCAGCCCAGACAGTTGAGGTGTCTATTTAAGAGCAAGCAGCCCTAGGAACCTCCCTCCAGCGTAGGAACAGTTGACTATTTCAGCCCCCTCCCTCCAGCAGCCCTAGGAACAGACTCCCCCTCCCTAAGAGCCAGCGTCAGACTCCCCCTCCCTCCAGCAGCCCAGACTCCTAGGCCCTCCAGTTCCAGCCCAGGATCTCCCTCCCCCAGTTGAGGGGTCTATTTAAGAGCAAGCAGCCCTAGGAATCAGTTGAGGGGTCTATTTAAGAGCCCCCTAGGAACAGTTGAGGGGTCTATTTAAGAGCAAGCAGCCCTAGGATCAGTTGAGGGGTCTATTTAAGAGCAAGCAGCCCCAGTTGAGGGTCTATTTAAGAGCAAGCAGCCCTCCAGCAGCCCTAGGGTCAGAGGGGTCTATTTAAGAGCAAGCAGCCCTAGGAACAGTTGAGGTGTCTCCCAGCCCACCGTCAGACGGATATGTCTATTTGGAAGCAGATAAAAACAGAATTTAAGAGCAAGCAGCCCTAGGAACAAGGGTCTATTTAAGAGCAAGCAAGGAACAGTTGAGTTCTCAATGGCACTGCAGCTGGTCTATTTGGGAGCCAGTTGATTTCCTAGGAACAGTTCCATTTAGAGCAAACTAGGAACAGTTGGGTTTGAACACAGCCCTAGGAACAGTTTGGACAGCAGCCCTAGGACACAGAGATGCAGCCCTAGGAACAGATTTAAGAGCAAGCAGCCCTAGGAACAGTTGATTATTTCTAGGAACAGAAGGTCTATTTAAGAGCAAGCAGCCCTAGGAACAGTTGGAATATACATGTGGGCATCTAGGAACAGTTGAGGGTTAAGAGTGTCTATTTAAGAGCAAGCAGCTAGGAACAGTTGAGTCTATTTAGTGAGAGACTGTCTATTTAAGAAAGCCAATGGAGCATTCTGGGAAACTCATTTAAGAGCAAGCAGCCCTAGGAACAGTTTCTATTTAAGAGCAAGCAGCAAGTTAATTTAAGAGCAAGCAGCCCTAGGAAAAGGGGTCTATTTAAGAGCAAGCAGCCCTAGGAACAACTATTTCAACAGTTCGTCTATTTAAGGCAAGCAGCCCAGACACTAAGAGCAAGCATAAGGGGTCTATTTAAGAGCAGCCCTAGGAACAGTTGAGGGGTCTATTTAAGAGCAAGCAGCCCTAGGAACAGTTGAGGTGTCTATTTAAGAGCAAGCAGCCAGTTGAGGGGTCTATTTAGGAACAGTTGAGGGGTCTATTTAAGAGCAAGCAGCCCTAGGAACAGTCTATTTAAGAGCAAGCAGAGGAACAGTTGAGGGGTCTATTTAAGAGCAAGCAGCCCTAGGAACAGTCTATTTAAGAGCAAGCAGCCCTAGGAACAGTCTATTTAAGAGCAAGCAGAGGGTCTATTTAAGAGCAAGCAGCCCTAGGAACAGTTAAGAGCAAGCAGCCCTAGGTCAGTTGAGGGGTCTATTTAAGAGCAAGCAGCCCTAGGAACAGTTGAGGTGTCTATTTAAGAGCAAGCAGCCCCAGTTGAGGTGTCTATTTAAGAGCAAGCAGAACAGTTGAGGTGTCTATTTAAGAGCAAGCAGCCCTATTTAAGAGCAAGCAGGAACAGTTGAGGTGTCTATTTAAGAGCAAGCAGCCCAGTTAGGAACAGTTGAGGTGTCTATTTAAGAGCAAGCAGCCCTAGGAACAGTTGAGGTGTCTATTTAAGAGCAAGCAGCCCTAGGAACAAGTCAGCCCTAGGAACAGTTGAGGTGTCTATTTAAGAGCAAGCAGCCCTAGGAACAGTTGAGGTGTCTATTTAAGAGCTAGGAAAGCAGTCTATTTAAGAGCAAGCAGGAACAGTTGAGGTGTCTATTTAAGAGCAAGCAGCCCTAGGAACAGTTGAGGTGAACAGTTGAGGTGTCTTTAAGAGCAAGCAGCCCTAGGAACAGTTGAGGGTCTATTTAAGAGCAAGCAGCCCTAGGAACAGTTGAGGGTCTATTTAAGAGCAAGCAGCCCCCTATTTAAGAGCAAGGCCCTAGGATCAGTTGAGGGGTCTATTTAAGAGAAAGCAGCCATAGGATCAGTTGAGCAAGCAGCCCTAGGAACAGTTGAGGGGTCTATTTAAGAGCAAGCAGCCCTAGGAACAGTTGAGGGGTCTATTTAAGAGCAAGCAGCCCTAGGAACAGTTGAGGGGTCTATTTTAAGAGCAAGCAGCCCTAGGAACAGTTGAGGGGTCTATTTAAGAGCAAGCAGCCCTAGGATCAGTTGAGGGGTCTATTTAAGAGCAAGCAGCCCTAGGATCAGTTGAGGGGTCTATTTAAGAGCAAGCAGCCCTAGGATCAGTTGAGTTGCAAGCAGCCCTAGGTCAGTTGAGGGGTCTATTTAAGAGCAAGGTCAGCCCAGTTGAGGGGATTTCAGTCTATTTGAGACAGTTGAGGGGTCTATTTAGGGTCTATTTAAGAGCAAGCAGCCCTAGGATCAGTTGAGGGGTCTATTTAAGAGCAAGCAGCCCTAGGAACAGTTGAGGGGTCTATTTAGGCAGAGCAAGCAGCCCTAGGAACAGTCTATTTTGAGGGGTCTATTTAAGAGCAAGCAGCTAGGAGAGGGTCTATTTAGGAACAGTTGAGGGGTCTATTTAAGAGCAAGCAGTCATTTAGGAACAGTTGAAGGGTCTATTTAAGAGCAGACCTAGGAACAGTTGAGGGGTCTATTTAAGAGCAGACATAGGAACAGTTGAAGGGTCTATTTTAGGAACAGTTGAGGGTCTATTTAAGAGCAGAGCAGACCTAGGAACAGTTGAAAGGTCTATTTCTAGCCTGCTAAGTTCTACAGGTCCTGATGAAACACCAGAACTGAGACATTCAGCAGATTCCTGACAATGATAACCATCTGACTAGACTCTTCTAGTGAAGGGTAAGACTTGTACCATACAGTAGTAATAATCAGCGATCGATCGATCGATACTACTGTATGGTACAAGTCAGATCGATAGATCGATAGAGATATAGAGAGGAGAGAGAACTGCTCACTGGATATACTATTGCTTTAATATATTATAGTTATTCTCATTAATATTGTTGTTGTAGTTGCTGTTAAATGATGATCCCATTTCCACTACTGCTATTATCTCTGTTGGTCCCACCATTTTGTTATATGTATATTTGACAATGTAATACTTGACCATGTCAATAAAGTCTATTGAATTGAGAGCCAGGGTGAAGAGATCTGAATCTGCTCTGTGTTAGAGCCCCGGTCATACCAGTGGTGTAAAGTACTTAAGTATTACTTTGTCGTTTTTTGGGGTTTCTGTAATTTACTATTTATATTTTTGACAACTTTTACTTCACTAGATTCTTAAGGAAAATAATGTACTTTTTACCCCATACATTTTCCCTGCCACCTAAAAGTACCGGTTACATTTGGAATGCTTAACAGGACAGGATTCACCCACTTATCAAGAGAACATCCCTGGTCATCCCTACGACCTCTGATCTGGTGGACTCACTAAACACACATGCTCCGTACATAAATGATGTCTGAGTGTTGAACTGTGACCCTGGCTATCCGTAAATCAATATAAAAACAGAAAATCGTGTCTGGTTTGCTTAATCAAGTCATTTTAAATTATTTATACTTTTACTTTTGATACTTCAGAACATTTAAAACCAAATATATTTACTCAAGTAGTATTTTACTGGGTGACTTGAGTCATTTTCTTTTAAAAAAGGTGTCTGTACTTTTACTCAAGTATGATAATTGGGTACTTTATCCAACATCCAGTCATACCAGGGAACAGGAATCGATGCGTAGCAGACTTCCCAAGAGCACTGGGGCTTTCTCCTTTCCCTCCACTTCCTGGAAAGTAGGGGACTTTGGTCATACTTTAAATAACATGTAAGCCAACGTCTTTAAGCCGAGCAACAATGTGATCTGATTGGCCCACACTGAACCATACAAGGCACCTTTGTCAGCCCTGTGCCCATCGTGGAGCTGCTCTGACTGACAGAGCACATTGTTGCTAGTTCCAGCCCTGCATCATTACAGAGGGGTGGTGTTGGGTCGTGCTACTGGAAAGTAGACAAATCCCTCGTGTCAATACACACAGAAACATACAGAGAATATCTCCCTGGAGTTCCCTGTGTTTGCTGACTCCAGGTGGGCGTTTCCCGCTGGGCTCGGCAGTAGTCTATATTACAGTATCTCTGGGCTCAGCAGTAGTCTATATTACAGTATCTCTGGCCTCGGCAGTAGTCCAGCAGTCTATATTACAGTATCTCTGGCCTCGGCAGTAGTCTACATTACAGTATCTCTGGCCTCGGCAGTAGTCTACATTACAGTGTCTCTGGCCTCGGCAGTAGTCCAGTAGTCTACATTACAGTGTCTCTGGCCTCTGCAGTAGTCTGTCTATATTACAGTGTCTCTGGCCTCTGCAGTAGTCCAGTAGTCTACATTACAGTGTCTCTGGCCTCAGTAGCAGTAGTCCAGTAGTCTATTACAGTGTCTCTGGCCTCTGCAGTAGTCCAGTAGTCTACATTACAGTATCTCTGGCCTCGGCAGTAGTCTACATTACAGTATCTCTGGCCTCGGCAGTAGTCTACATTACAGTATCTCTGGCCTCGGCAGTAGTCTACATTACAGTGTCTCTGGCCTCTGCAGTAGTCCAGTAGTCTACATTACAGTATCTCTGGCCTCAGTAGTCCAGTAGTACATTACAGTAGTCCAGTAGTACATTACAGTATCTCTGGGCTCGGCAGTAGTCCAGTAGTGTACATTACAGTATCTCTGGGCTCGGCAGTAGTCCAGTAGTCTACATTACAGTGTCTCTGGCCTCGGCAGTAGTCCAGTAGTCTATATTACAGTGTCTCTGGCCTCTGCAGTAGTCCAGTAGTCTATATTACAGTGTCTCTGGCCTCGGCAGTAGTCCAGTAGTCTACATTACAGTGTCTCTGGGCTCGGCAGTAGTCCAGTAGTCTACATTACAGTATCTCTGGGCTCGGCAGTAGTCCAGTAGTCTACATTACAGTATCTCTGGGCTCGGCAGTAGTCCAGTAGTGTACATTACAGTATCTCTGGGCTCGGCAGTAGTCCAGTAGTCTACATTACAGTATCTCTGGGCTCGGCAGTAGTCCAGTAGCAGTAGTCCAGTAGTCTACATTACAGTATCTCTGGGCTCGGCAGTAGTCCAGTAGTCTACATTACAGTATCTCTGGGCTCGGCAGTAGTCCAGTAGTCTACATTACAGTATCTCTGGGCTCGGCAGTAGTCCAGTAGTCTACATTACAGTAGTCCAGTAGTCTACATTACAGTATCTCTGGGCTCGGCAGTAGTCCAGTAGTCTACATTACAGCATCTCTGGGCTCAGTAGTCTACATTACAGCATCTCTGGGCTCAGCAGTAGTCTATATTACAGAGTCTCTGGCCTCGGCAGTAGTCCAGTAGTCTATATTACAGAGTCTCTGGCCTCGGCAGTAGTCCAGTAGTCTATATTACAGTATCTCTGGCCTCGGCAGTAGTCCAGTAGTCTATATTACAGTATCTCTGGCCTCGGCAGTAGTCTACATTACAGTATCTCTGGCCTCGGCAGTAGTCTACATTACAGTGTCTCTGGCCTCGGCAGTAGTCTACATTACAGTGTCTCTGGCCTCGGCAGTAGTCTACATTACAGTATCTCTGGCCTCGGCAGTAGTCCAGTAGTCTATATTACAGTGTCTCTGGCCTCTGCAGTAGTCCAGTAGTCTACATTACAGTGTCTCTGGCCTCGGCAGTAGTCCAGTAGTCTACATTACAGTGTCTCTGGCCTCGGCAGTAGTCCAGTAGTCTACATTACAGTGTCTCTGGGCTCGGCAGTAGTCCAGTAGTCTACATTGCAGTATCTCTGGGCTCGGCAGTAGTCCAGTAGTCTACATTACAGTATCTCTGGGCTCGGCAGTAGTCCAGTAGTGTACATTACAGTATCTCTGGGCTCGGCAGTAGTCCAGTAGTGTACATTACAGTATCTCTGGGCTCGGCAGTAGTCCAGTAGTCTACATTACAGTGTCTCTGGCCTCGGCAGTAGTCTACATTACAGTGTCTCTGGCCTCGGCAGTAGTCCAGTAGTCTATATTACAGTGTCTCTGGCCTCGGCAGTAGTCCAGTAGTCTACATTACAGTGTCTCTGGCCTCGGCAGTAGTCTACATTACAGTGTCTCTGGCCTCGGCAGTAGTCCAGTAGTCTACATTACAGTATCTCTGGGCTCGGCAGTAGTCCAGTAGTCTACATTACAGTATCTCTGGGCTCGGCAGTAGTCCAGTAGTCTACATTACAGTATCTCTGGGCTCGGCAGTAGTCCAGTAGTCTACATTACAGTATCTCTGGGCTCGGCAGTAGTCCAGTAGTCTACATTACAGTATCTCTGGGCTCGGCAGTAGTCCAGTAGTCTACATTACAGTATCTCTGGGCTCAGCAGTAGTCCAGTAGTCTACATTACAGTATCTCTGGGCTCGGCAGTAGTCCAGTAGTCTACATTACAGCATCTCTGGGCTCAGCAGTAGTCTATATTACAGAGTCTCTGGCCTCGGCAGTAGTCCAGTAGTCTATATTACAGAGTCTCTGGCCTCGGCAGTAGTCCAGTAGTCTATATTACAGTATCTCTGGCCTCGGCAGTAGTCCAGTAGTCTATATTACAGTATCTCTGGCCTCGGCAGTAGTCCAGTAGTCTATATTACAGTATCTCTGGCCTCGGCAGTAGTCCAGTAGTCTATATTACAGTATCTCTGGCCTCGGCAGTAGTCCAGTAGTCTATATTACAGAGTCTCTGGCCTCGGCAGTAGTCCAGTAGTCTACATTACAGTATCTCTGGCCTCGGCAGTAGTCCAGTAGTCTACATTACAGTGTCTCTGGCCTCGGCAGTAGTCCAGTAGTCTACATTACAGAGTCTCTGGCCTCGGCAGTAGTCCAGTAGTCTATATTACAGAGTCTCTGGCCTCGGCAGTAGTCCAGTAGTCTACATTACAGTGTCTCTTCCCTTTCCACTCCTCCTCCGGTCTCTCCTCTCCCGCTCTGCATCTCTTCCCTTTCCACTCCTCCTGCGGTCTCTCCTCTACTGCTCTGCATCTCTTCCCTTTCCACTCCTCCTCCGGTCTCTCCTCTACTGCTCTGCATCTCTTCCCTTTCCACTCCTCCTCCGGTCTCTCCTCTACTGCTCTGCATCTCTTCCCTTTCCACTCCTCCTGCGGTCTCTCCTCTACCGCTCTGCTTCTCATCCCTTTCCACTCCTCCTCCGGTCTCTCCTCTACCGCTCTGTATCTCATCCCTTTCCACTCCTCCTCCGGTCTCTCCTGCTCTGCTTCTCATCCCTTTCCACTCCTCCTCCGGTCTCTCCCGCTCTGTATCTCATCCCTTTCCACTCCTCTCTCCCCTTTCCTCTCCCGCTCTGTATCTCATCCCTTTCCACTCCTCTCTCCCCTTTCCTCTCCCGCTCTGTATCTCATCCCTTTCCACTCCTCCTCCGGTCTCTCCCGCTCTGTATCTCATCCCTTTCCACTCCCCCTCCGGTCTCTCCCGCTCTGTTTCTCATCCCTTTCCACTCCTCCTCCGGTCTCTTCCGCTCTGTATCTCATCCCTTTCCACTCCCCCTCCGGTCTCTCCCGCTCGGTTTCTCATCCCTTTCCACTCCTCCTCCGGTCTCTCCCGCTCTGTATCTCATCCCTTTCCACTCCTCTCTCCCTTTTCCTCTCCCGCTCTGTATCTCATCCCTTTCCACTCCTCTCTCCCCTTTCCTCTCTTTTGTTCATTAAGCTATGCTAACTCAGTAATACAGGAAGCTGTAACACAGACAGCCTGGGTCTGCCTCTCATATCAATACACACTAAACCTTCCCATTGGCAACATCAGACAGTGACTGGAGATGAATAGAGTCTGGAGGTACAGGACTGAACACTGGGCTTTTCCATTCTACTGTGTAGTGATGCTGGAGCTAATGAGAGACCATAGTGAAGGTAACTGCTTTTACGCAACGGCACAGATCTACACACATATTTATTCCTTGTAAACACTTGTTGCATGGCAAAGTTCTGATTCAGATTCCACACACAAATGGAACACAATGGCTAATCTAACTTTTCAGGGCATTGCGGAGTTGCATTGACACACACACACACACACACACACGTTTGACGAAACACACATTCCTGAGAGGAGGCCTGTTGATAGTAGACACACATTATTATGGAGAAACCCAGATAAGAGAGGTGCTTGGCCACCGCTGGCATCATGTGATTATGTGGGGGTAAGGCTATTGGCTCATACAGGGATATGGGGGAAGGGTTGTGTCATACACTGTACACAGCAGATTGGCAGTCTGACAACCTTGACAACAGATCACGGGTATGTGAGCTACTCAGGTACAACCAGGGCTGAGAGTTTGTCCTGGTCAGGTCACATGGTCAGGTGAAACTCCTGGTCCTAGTCATAGCCAGTCTTAATACTGACAACAGAAGGTCCTCGTCATAGTGCTGACAACAGAAGGTCCTAGTCATAGTACTGACAACAGAAGGTCCTCGTCATAGTACTGACAACAGAAGGTCCTCGTCATAGTACTGACAACGGAAGGTCCTCGTCATAGTACTGACAACGGAAGGTCCTCGTCATAGTACTGACAACGGAAGGTCCTCGTCATAGTACTGACAACGGAAGGTCCTCGTCATAGTACTGACAACGGAAGGTCCTCGTCATAGTACTGACAACGGAAGGTCCTCGTCATAGTACTGACAACGGAAGGTCCTCGTCATAGTACTGACAACAGAAGGTCCTCGTCATAGTACTGACAACAGAAGGTCCTCGTCATAGTACTGACAACAGAAGGTCCTCGTCATAGTACTGACAACAGAAGGTCCTAGTCATAGTACTGACAACAGAAGGTCCTCGTCATAGTACTGACAACGGAAGGTCCTCGTCATAGTACTGACAACAGAAGGTCCTCGTCATAGTACTGACAACAGAAGGTCCTCGTCATAGTACTGACAACAGAAGGTCCTAGTCATAGTACTGACAACAGAAGGTCCTGACAACAGAAGTCATAGTACTGACAACAGAAGGTCCTAGTCATAGTACTGACAACAGAAGGTCCTAGTCATAGTACTGACAACAGAAGGTCCTAGTCATAGTACTGACAACAGAAGGTCCTAGTCATAGTACTGACAACAGAAGGTCCTAGTCATAGTACTGACAACAGAAGGTCCTAGTCATAGTACTGACAACAGAAGGTCCTAGTCATAGTACTGACAACAGAAGGTCCTAGTCATAGTACTGACAACAGAAGGTCCTAGTCATAGTACTGACAACAGAAGGTCCTAGTCATAGTACTGACAACAGAAGGTCCTAGTCATAGTACTGACAACAGAAGGTCCTAGTCATAGTACTGACAACAGAAGGTCCTAGTCATAGTACTGACAACAGAAGGTCCTAGTCATAGTACTGACAACAGAAGGTCCTAGTCATAGGTACTGACAACAGAAGGTCCTAGTCATAGTACTGACAACAGAAGGTCCTAGTCATAGTACTGACAACAGAAGGTCCTAGTCATAGTACTGACAACAGAAGGTCCTAGTCATAGTACTGACAACAGAAGGTCCTAGTCATAGTACTGACAACAGAAGGTCCTAGTCATAGTACTGACAACAGAAGGTCCTAGTCATAGTACTGACAACAGAAGGTCCTAGTCATAGTACTGACAACAGAAGGTCCTAGTCATAGTACTGACAACAGAAGGTCCTAGTCATAGTACTGACAACAGAAGGTCCTAGTCATAGTACTGACAACAGAAGGTCCTAGTCATAGTACTGACAACAGAAGGTCCTAGTCATAGTACTGACAACAGAAGGTCCTAGTCATAGTACTGACAACAGAAGGTCCTAGTCATAGTACTGACAACAGAAGGTCCTAGTCATAGTACTGACAACAGAAGGTCCTAGTCATAGTACTGACAACAGAAGGTCCTAGTCATAACCAGAGTCTTAGTACTGACAACAGAAGGTCCTAGTCAGTACTGACAACAGAAGGTCCTAGTCATAGTACTGACAACAGAAGGTCCTAGTCATAGTACTGACAACAGAAGGTCCTAGTCATAGTACTGACAACAGAAGGTCCTAGTCAGTACTGACAACAGAAGGTCCTAGTCAGTACTGACAACAGAAGGTCCTAGTCAGTACTGACAACAGAAGGTCCTAGTCATAGTACTGACAACAGAAGGTCCTAGTCATAGTACTGACAACAGAAGGTCCTAGTCATAACCAGAGTCTTAGTAATGACAACAGAAGGTCCTAGTTAGAGGTCGACTGATTAGGACCAAAAAAGCCGATGCCGATTAAATCGGACGATTTAGTTATTTATTTGTAAATAATTACAACAATATGGAATGAACACTTATTTTAACTTTTAATATAATACATCAATAAAAATACATTCAGCCTCAAATAAATAATGAAGCATGTTCAATTTGGTTTAAATAATGCAAAAAACTAAGTGTTAGAGAAGTAAAAGTGCAATATGTGCCATGTAAGAAAGCCAACGTTTAAGTTCCTTGCTCAGAACATGAGAACATATGAAAGCTGGTGGTTCCTTTTAACATGAGACTTCAATATTCCAAGGTAAGAGGTTTTAGGTTGTAGTTAATATAGTATGTATAGGACTATTTCTCTCTATACCATTTGTATTTCATATACCTTTGAATATTGGATATTCTTGTAGGCACTATAATATTACCAGTATAACAGTTTAGCTTCCGTCCCTCTCCTCGCCCCTACCTGGGCTCGAACCAGGAACACATCCGGAGGAGAGACCCACACCCCTGGTCCGGAGGAGAGACCTACTGTACTCGCACTGTTAGCCGTCAGCTCCTGTCACAGACCTAGACACAATAGCCAAGCATTAGAGACTTTAGCTGTGGCTGTGTGTGAGGGGGCCAGACACACACCTCATTTCCATAATCTATTTCAGGTGGCAGATTCAATTATTTTGCCCTCTCCCCCTCTCATTGTTGAACTTATTAAAAGCTTCACATTCCTGCTCGGGTCCACTGGCTGGCTGGCTAAAAACTAATTACTCAGTTATAGCCTGCTACAGGACAAAGCTCACAGACAGACAGGACTAGGACACAGTGCCTCTGTTGGGACCTGACAGAGAAACACACTCCTTGGACACACTTGGCTGGTGATTAACAGTCAACTACTGTCCCTGGTCTTATTCTCCGCTGTCCTTCCCTCGTTCAGACACTGGTTTGTTTAGATGAACACCAACCACTCGTTTCCACTCCCATGCTCACTGACCCCAGAACTACCGGCCGGTCCTTATAAGAGCCCTCAACTGAGCCTGACCGCATATTTACACACACACACACTGAACATGGGAAATAATGGTCACATGCTTGGACACACAAGCAGGAAGCCGGGTGGCAGTGTGTAACAGTGTGTGGAACCTAATCCTTCCTCACACATCATTAAGGAGAGAGTACCAGGATGCATCATGTCATTGTTACTGAGAGTAGAAGAGTTAGTCATATAGCTGGATGAAGTGTCTCTATTGTGGAATGAGAAACGGTAGAACCCTGTAGAACCATAACATTCAGCTGGATGAACTGTCTCTGTTGTGGAATGGGAAACTGTATAGCACTGTAGAACTGAGGGCAGTTCCATGGTAATTTTTTCCTATGGCTTCCACTAGATGTCACCAGTCTTTAGAAATGGTTTCATGACCGTTTTTTTTTTAAATTAAGAAGTATTCGTATTCTTTCGAAGTATTCCTCAGAAGGACTGGTCTTTTGGCGCGCGTGAATGAGGTGAGTGCTCCGTTCTTTTTCTCTGGTATTGATCACAGTTTATTCAGTCTTAAATTGTATTGATTATTTACATATTAGGGTACCGGAGGTTGGATTAGAAATGTTGTTTGAATTGTTTGGACAAAGTTTACAGGTAACTTTTTAGATTACTTTGAAGGCATGTTGGGCGAGTTGGAACAGGTGTATTTCTGATTCAAACACGCCAAATAAAACGGACATTTTTGAGATATAAAGGAGGACTATCGAACAAAACGACCATTCATTGTGTAACTGGGACTCTTTGGATTGCAAAAAGATGAAGATCTTTAAAGGTGAGTGATTTATTTTTTCGCTATTTCTGACTTTCGTTATGCCTCTGCTTGGTTGAAAAATGTTTGTGGCGCTCTCCGATGAGGGCACGCACTTGGTTATTCATCTCCGGGGAATGAACATACTATTTTCCATCTTAAATTGGATTGTTTATTTACATATTAGGGTACCTGAGGATTGATTAGGAATGTTGTTTGACTTGTTTGGACGAAGTATATTGGTAACGTTTGGGATTAATTTTGTATGCATTTTGAATGAGGGGAAACCGGTGGATTATTGAATGAAGCGCACCAACTAAACTGGCTTTTTGGGGATATAAAGAAGGACTTTATCGAACAAATTGACCACTTGTTATATAACTGGGACCCTTTGGATTGCAAAAAGATGAAGATCTTCGAACTTAAGTGATTTATTTTAACGCTATTTTTGAGTTGAGACACCTGTGCAGGTTATGAATTCATGTTAATGCAGGAAGTGGGTGAGGCGCTGTCCTCAGACAATCAAATGCTATGCTTTCGCCGTAAAGCATATTGTAAATCGGACAAAGCGGTTCGATTACCAAGATTCTAAGCTAAAGAATGGTGTATAACACTTGTATTTTTATGAATGTTTAATATTACTGCTTTTGTTTTTTGAATTTCACGCTCTGCAATTTCACCGGAGGTTGTCGAGGTGGGACACTAGCGTCCCAATGATCCGGAAGAAGTTAACTCAGATTGTTCACTTTAAAATGTATGTTAACATCACTCCGTTACCTTTGAATTGACCCTAATCAAATTAGTCAGTTAACCAGGTACAGAAAGATCCCACAGACCAGCGTCAGTCCACGGACCTGAGACCGATTAACACTACCCTGGAGTCTACATGTTTCAATTCCATTTCAGTTCATTTAAATCCCACTTTCCAAATGATCTCCTAAATTAATTGCACTGACATGGAATGAGCCCTTGATCCTCTATGTAATGAGCCCGGCTCCAGCCAGCCAGAGGGCATGAGGCTTGCATTGGCCCATAGACCTGCAATGCTATTGGCATCCTGCCCGGTGTCCAGCCATCCACTATCCAGGGGTACAAATGCCATGCGTGCGTGTGTACTGGCACGGGCTGGCTGTGGTCCTGGCCATATACTAAGTCCCTGGCACCATACCCTGTGTCTGGGTGTCAGGTGGGGAAGGGTTAATCCTGGTCAAATGCACATTAGGAACTTCACAGCTGTAGCTGCACGGACACACACAGAATTCAGTTCTAAATAAAGAGTAAAAACTCACAGACGATCAGTAAAGCTCAAACCATGTTTATTCACCCATAGGGTCAGACAGCTGAACAGACCAAGACATCTTCACACTGGTATTTAAAGCCTTCCTCCTCTGCCCAGTCTCCTCCTCACACATCTGATCAGCCAATCCACCTCTGTTGCTAGACAGAACTTTAGTGATATCTGTTCTTCCTCACATCTGACCTGACTTCAGCCCCAAATTCCTCACTCTTCCCCACAGGATCCCTGATGTCTAACAATAACATTCTGACAATGTAAACATTCCCATTCCCCTCTCTGAATAAGGATATTTCATATTTTCAAGTTTAGAATAGAGGTCGACCAATTAATCGGAATGGCCGATTAATTGGGGCCGATTTCAAGTTTTCATAACAATCTGAATTTTTGGGTGCCGATTTTAAAAAAAGAATGTTTATACCTTTATTTAACTAGGCAAGTCAGTTAAGAACACATTCTTATTTTCAATAACGGCCTAGGAACGGTGGGTTAACTACCTTGTTCAGGGGAGGAACGACAGATTTTCATCTTGTCGGCTCGGGGGATCCAGTCCTGCAACCAGTTAACAGTTAACTAGTCCAACGCAATAACGACCTGCCTCTCTCGTTGCACTCCACAAGGAGATTGACTGCCTGTTACACGAATGCAGTAAGCCAAGGTAAGTTGCTAGCTAGCATTAAACTTATATTATAAAAAAACAATCAATCATAATCACATAATAGTTAACTACAGATGGTTGATGATATTACTAGATATTATCTAGCGTGTCCTGCGTATAATCTGACTGAGCATACAAGCATACAAGTATCTAAGGATCTAACTGAGCGGTGGTAGGCAGAAGCAGGCGCGTAAACATTCATTCAAAAAGCACTTTCGTGCGTATTGCCAGCAGCTCTTCGTTGTGCGTCAAGCATTGCGCTGTTTATGACTTCAAGCCTATCAACTCCCGAGATTAGGCTGGTGTAACCGAAGTGAAATGGCTAGCTAGTTAGCGTGCGCTAATAGTGTTTCAAACGTCACTCGCTCTGAGTCTTCTAGTAGTTGTTCCCCTTGCTCTGCTTGGGTAATGCTGCTTCGATGGTGGCTGTTGTCGTTGTGTTGCTGGTTCAAGCCCAGGGAGGAGCGAAGAGAGGGACGGAAGCTATACTGTTACACTGGCAATACTAAAGTGCCTATAAGAACATCCAATAGTCAAAGGTATACGAAATACAAATGGTATAGAGGGAAATAGTCCTAGAACTACAACCTCAAACTTCTTACCTGGGAATATTGAAGACTCATGTTAAAAGGAACCACCAGCTTTCATATGTTCTCATGTTCTGAGCAAGGAACTGAAACGTTAGCTTTCTTACATGGCACATATTGCACTTTTACTTTCTTCTCCAACACTTTGTTTTTGCATTATTTAAAACAAATTGAACATGTTTTATTATTTATTTTTCATTATTTATTTGAGGCTAAATTGATTTTATTGATGTATTATATTAAGTTAAAATAAGTGTTCATTCAGTATTGTTGTAATTGTCATTATTACAAATACATTTTATTTCCTTTTTTAAATTATTATTATTATTATTATTATGTATATATTTTTCTTAAATAAAATCGGCCGATTAATCAGCATCGGCTTTTTTGGTCCTCCAATAATCGGCATTGCCGTTGAAAAATCATTAATCGGTCGACCTCTAGTTTCGAAGTCAGAACCCATCAACGCACAGACAATTCTCTTAACTACAGTACATTACCTTCATTTGACAAACATTATTTGAAAGAACAATCATGTGACGTGGTCATCCACTCATGTCCACAACTGAAAAGGACATTGTCTATTTTAAGGTCACACAGTCAGACTGTCCTCAGGGGAAAAACATATTTTATACACAGACCGTGATCAGCCATACAGAAATGACCTGGACCACACAGAGTGGTTAACCACCATATTTCTAATTGACGCACCCCTCACTTACGAGGGTTTGAGTGGGTTCTGGGAAGATGAGATATCAGTCAGTCAGTCAGTCACACACACCGCTGTGCAGCAATCAGGGACAATCATTACTTGACGAAGAGGGCAGAGCCAACAAGACTCAGTCAGAAGAAAGACTTCAAATACAACCCAGAGAATGACAGCCCTCAGCATGGGGTCATGACAGAAACACAGTGTGTGTGTGTGTGTGTGTGTGTGTGTGTGTGTGTGTGTGTGTGTGTGTGTGTGTGTGTGTGTGTGTGTGTGTGTGTGTGTGTGTGTGTGTGTGTGTGTGTGTGTGTGTGTGTGTGTGTGTGTGTGTGTGTGTGTGTGTGTGTGTGTGTGTGTGTGTGTGTGTGTGTGTGTGTTATTCCTGCTCAGAGGGGATGACAGAGACGGGTTGGATGATTGTCAGTCTGTCTGATGTCAGCAGATCTGGATAAGATAGGATGTGCTGCTGACAAGCTTAACACCCTCTAATGTAGGGTAACATTGTCAGACAGTGAACTATTGATCGTTTTATTGGATTCCACAGGTCTTAATCATGGTCCAAATCCGATGTTAGGTACTATAGGTACTGAAGATCATATGAATCCTGTGTTTTTTGTTTTGTTTTTTAAATCACTAATTTGAGTGAAATCATTTAGAGATCAAATTACATTTCAACAAAATGTTTCAGGAGTGGTAATCTGATCTGTTTCTAACTACAGAAACGATTTCAGAACAATCTGAGATGGGTGTCAATAGTCTTGTGCTTTTTGAAGTGGAATGACTCCTCTCACACTAGGAGAACAATACAAGCCCAGCATCACTCTAAGTACGGTTCAAAACGAACACGCCCCCCTGAAGCTATTCATTAGAGCTCCCTTCTCCTCTAGAGGCACATATCTAACAGGACAAAACGGGAGGGAAAATGACACGTTTAGTGGTGAAATGCCACAGTACCACCCCCAGTCACTCAGCTGAAGAGCTCCTGAGCTCCCCCCCCCCCGAAGGGCCAGGCTCGCAATTACTGGACAAAGGCAGTCAGTCTCAGGCCTCGCTGTGGACTGCATTGGGATTGGGTAATGGGGAGGGGTCTAGAACAACAGAGTAGTGGTGTACCCTATGGGCCCTTGTCAAAAGCAGTGCCTATATAGGGAATAGGGTGGCATTTGGAACAGCAGCAAGTAGGTGTGTAGAGACTAGAGAGAGTGGATGGTTGAGAGCTACAGCCACTGTGATTATAGTGAGAAGTGTGTGGAGTGACTGGTGTCAGGTTCTCTCAGAGATACTAGTCCACAGCTTGGCATGTGGAGCCTGGTGTTCAATGCCACGTTACAGGACTGACGGTACTGAGAGAGGAAGACTATGGCCACAGTATTCCAGCAGTTTGAACAGCATATCCAGACAGATGGTTGCTAGATGTGTGACCTGTGTTTAATACACTTCATCATTAGGTGAAGGACAGCCAAGCAGAAAACAGACCAGCAGGAACATGAGTCACCTCACTGACAGAGTCTTAATGACAGTTAATTAACCCTCCTTCCATCGGTCAACGTGCTGTCTCTCAGTGACACCACACACACCTTTCAGTGACATGGCCCGTCGATAAAAACACCACGATGCCACAGCATAACTGATACCCTCAAGTAGCATAATTCACTCAGAGTCCTCATTAATTAGCAGCTGAGTCCATCCATCTAACAAACAGGGAGAGACGCAGATTCACATGCTGGTCTATGACAAGCAATCCTTCACTCGTCTCACAGTTTTATGACAAACAAAATAGATTCCAATTAAGCAGTAGGCCTTATCTGCCAATAGCACACAGAGAGAGACAACAGAGAGAAAGAGAGAGCGACAGTAACAGGGACGTATCCACTACTTTAATCTTCAGCCTCTAAGACTGTCACTCACTATCCTGCTTCTGCTAATTACCAACCAAAACAATCTTGGAACACCACAATATAGACTCCCCGGACAGTTTATTAGGTATACACCATTCACAAAAATGATAGTTCCTACAGACTGCTGATGAAGCAGGCATACAGGCATACAGGCATACAGTTACTGCTCGATTGAACTTTACATTGTGGACTGGATGGATGTACCTAATAACCTGAGTGTATATACAGTCAGGGACCAGGTGGATGTTCCTAATAACCTGAGTGTATATTCAGTCAGGGACCAGGTGGATGTTCCTAATAACCTGAGTGTATATTCAGTCAGGGACCAGGTGGATGTACCTAATAACCTGAGTGTATATTCAGTCAGGGACCAGGTGGATGTTCCTAATAACCTGAGTGTATATTCAGTCAGGGACCAGGTGGATGTTCCTAATAACCTGAGTGTATATTCAGTCAGGGACCAGGTGGATGTACCTAATAACCTGAGTGCATATTCAGTCAGGGACCAGATGGATGTACCTAATAACCTGAGTGTATATTCAGTCAGGGACCAGGTGGATGTTCCTAATAACCTGAGTGTATATTCAGTCAGGGACCAGATGGATGTACCTAATAACCTGAGTGTATATTCAGTCAGGGACCAGGTGGATGTACCTAATAACCTGAGTGTATATTCAGTCAGGGACCAGATGGATGTACCTAATAACCTGAGTGTATATTCAGTCAGGGACCAGATGGATGTACCTAATAACCTGAGTGTATATTCAGTCAGGGACCAGATGGATGTACCTAATAACCTGAGTGTATATTCAGTCAGGGACCAGATGGATGTAACTAATAACCTGAGTGTATATTCAGTCAGGGACCAGGTGGATGTACCTAATAACCTGAGTGTATATTCAGTCAGGGACCAGGTGGATGTACCTAATAACCTGAGTGTATATTCAGTCAGGGACCAGGTGGATGTTCCTAATAACCTGAGTGTATATTCAGTCAGGGACCAGGTGGATGTTCCTAATAACCTGAGTGTATATTCAGTCAGGGACCAGGTGGATGTACCTAATAACCTGAGTGTATATTCAGTCAGGGACCAGGTGGATGTTCCTAATAACCTGAGTGTATATTCAGTCAGGGACCAGGTGGATGTACCTAATAACCTGAGTGCATATTCAGTCAGGGACCAGATGGATGTACCTAATAACCTGAGTGTATATTCAGTCAGGGACCAGGTGGATGTTCCTAATAACCTGAGTGTATATTCAGTCAGGGACCAGATGGATGTACCTAATAACCTGAGTGTATATTCAGTCAGGGACCAGGTGGATTCTGAGTGTATATTCAGTCAGGGACCAGGTGGATGTACCTAATAACCTGAGTGTATATTCAGTCAGGGACCAGGTGGATGTACCTAATAACCTGAGTGTATATTCAGTCAGGGACCAGGTGGATGTACCTAATAACCTGAGTGTATATTCAGTCAGGGACCAGGTGGATGTACCTAATAACCTGAGTGTATATTCAGTCAGGGACCAGGTGGATGTTCCTAATAACCTGAGTGTATATTCAGTCAGGGACCAGGTGGATGTTCCTAATAACCTGAGTGTATATTCAGTCAGGGACCAGGTGGATGTTCCTAATAACCTGAGTGTATATTCAGTCAGGGACCAGGTGGATGTTCCTAATAACCTGAGTGTATATTCAGTCAGGGACCAGGTGGATGTACCTAATAACCTGAGTGTATATTCAGTCAGGGACCAGGTGGATGTTCCTAATAACCTGAGTGTATATTCAGTCAGGGACCAGGTGGATGTACCTAATAACCTGAGTGTATATTCAGTCAGGGACCAGGTGGATGTACCTAATAACCTGAGTGTATATTCAGTCAGGGACCAGATGGATGTTCCTAATAACCTGAGTGTATATTCAGTCAGGGACCAGGTGGATGTACCTAATAACCTGAGTGTATATTCAGTCAGGGACCAGGTGGATGTACCTAATAACCTGAGTGTATATTCAGTCAGGGACCAGGTGGATGTACCTAATAACCTGAGTGTATATTCAGTCAGGGACCAGGTGGATGTACCTAATAACCTGAGTGTATATTCAGTCAGGGACCAGATGGATGTAACTAATAACCTGAGTGTATATTCAGTCAGGGACCAGATGGATGTTCCTAATAACCTGAGTGTATATTCAGTCAGGGACCAGATGGATGTAACTAATAACCTGAGTGTATATTCAGTCAGGGACCAGGTGGATGTACCTAATAACCTGAGTGTATATTCAGTCAGGGACCAGGTGGATGTACCTAATAACCTGAGTGTATATTCAGTCAGGGACCAGATGGATGTAACTAATAACCTGAGTGTATATTCAGTCAGGGACCAGATGGATGTTCCTAATAACCTGAGTGTATATTCAGTCAGGGACCAGGTGGATGTACCTAATAACCTGAGTGTATATTCAGTCAGGGACCAGGTGGATGTACCTAATAACCTGAGTGTATATTCAGTCAGGGACCAGGTGGATGTACCTAATAACCTGAGTGTATATTCAGTCAGGGACCAGATGGATGTTCCTAATAACCTGAGTGTATATTCAGTCAGGGACCAGGTGGATGTACCTAATAACCTGAGTGTATATTCAGTCAGGGACCAGGTGGATGTTCCTAATAACCTGAGTGTATATTCAGTCAGGGACCAGGTGGATGTACCTAATAACCTGAGTGCATATTCAGTCAGGGACCAGATGGATGTACCTAATAACCTGAGTGTATATTCAGTCAGGGACCAGGTGGATGTTCCTAATAACCTGAGTGTATATTCAGTCAGGGACCAGATGGATGTACCTAATAACCTGAGTGTATATTCAGTCAGGGACCAGGTGGATGTTCCTAATAACCTGAGTGTATATTCAGTCAGGGACCAGGTGGATGTACCTAATAACCTGAGTGTATATTCAGTCAGGGACCAGGTGGATGTACCTAATAACCTGAGTGTATATTCAGTCAGGGACCAGGTGGATGTACCTAATAACCTGTTCCTAATAAGTGTATATTCAGTCAGGGACCAGGTGGATGTTCCTATTAACCAGATGAGTGTATATTCAGTCAGGGACCAGGTGGATGTTCCTAATAACCTGAGTGTATATTCAGTCAGGGACCAGGTGGATGTTCCTAATAACCTGAGTGTATATTCAGTCAGGGACCAGGTGGATGTTCCTAATAACCTGAGTGTATATTCAGTCAGGGACCAGGGGATGTACCTAATAACCTGAGTGTATATTCAGTCAGGGACCAGGTGGATGTTCCTAATAACCTGAGTGTATATTCAGTCAGGGACCAGGTGGATGTAACCTGAGTGTATATTCAGTCAGGGACCAGGTGGAGTACCTAATAACCTGAGTGTATATTCAGTCAGGGACCAGATGGATGTTCCTAATAACCTGAGTGTATATTCAGTCAGGGACCAGGTGGATGTACCTAATAACCTGAGTGTATATTCAGTCAGGGACCAGGTGGATGTACCTAATAACCTGAGTGTATATTCAGTCAGGGACCAGGTGGATGTACCTAATAACCTGAGTGTATATTCAGTCAGGGACCAGGTGGATGTACCTAATAACCTGAGTGTATATTCAGAGGGACCAGATGGATGTAACTAATAACCTGAGTGTATATTCAGTCAGGGACAGATGGATGTTCCTAATAACCTGAGTGTATATTCAGTCAGGGACCAGATGGATGTAACTAATAACCTGAGTGTATATTCAGTCAGGATGACCAGGTGGATCTGTTACAAATAAAGTATATTCAGTCAGGGACCAGGTGGATGTACCTAATAAGATGATATTCAGTCAGGGACCAGATGGATGTAACTAATAACCTGAGTGTATATTCAAGGGACCAGATGGATGTTCCTAATAACTGTATATTCAGTCAGGGACCAGGTGGAGTACCTAATAACCTGAGTGTATATTCAGTCAGGGACCAGGTGGATGTACCTAATCTGTGTATATTCAAACAGGTGGATGTAAACTGTATATTCAGTCAGGGACCAGATGGATGAGTGTATATTCAGTCAGGGTCCAGATGGATGTACCTAATAACCTGTGTATATTCAAGGGACCAGGTGGAGTACCTAATAACCTGAGTGTATATTCAGTCATGGACCAGGTGGATGTACCTAATAACCTGAGTGTATATTCAGTCAGGGACCAGGTGGATGTACCTAATAACCTGAGTGTATATTCAGTCAGGGACCAGATGGATGTACCTAATAACCTGAGGGTATATTCAGTCAGGGACCTGTACCTTGAGTATATTCAGTCAGGGACCAGATGGATGTTCCTAATAACCTGAGTGAGTCAGGGACCAGGTGGATTACCAAACGAGGGTATATTCAGTCAGGGACCTGTAACCTGAGTGTATATTCAGTCAGGGACCAGGTGGATGTACCTAATAACCTGAGTGTATATTCAGTCAGGGACCAGATGGATTAACAAACTGAGTGTATATTAAGACTGTAACCTGAGTGTATATTCAGAGGGACCAGCCAGTGTATCTTCCGTATAGTGATGATCAAATCTAACATGGAATGTCATTTCATCTTACTCTGCAACCTGTTGGCCACAGAGGAGAGGATGAGGATTATGGGTAAATGTCAGATGAGGAGGACAGTGAGTCCGTGTGCACACTGAAACAGTGAAAGAAACCCAGAACTTTGAAAACAGCAGCCTGGCAAAAGAGAAGAATCGGCCCAACAGTCTGAAGATTCCAGGTGATGTCATAAACTGTGCCCTGTTTTTGTGAGGATGGATGGGTGGAGGGAGGAGAGCGGGGACAGCGTGTTTAATGACAGAGCACAGCTACCTCTGCAAATCACTCCTCCATCAGCCAGAGGAACAGTCTTGAACAGTCAGTCACTCCACTCAGTCGCTCCTCTCCGATGACTACAGACAATGACCCTCACATTCCTTTCCTCCTCCACTCAGATAGGTCCAAGTCCTCTCCTCCCTGATACAGGCCTGGGGCCTTCACTTACCACCCTATTCTCCCTCTTTCCCAGATAAATACAGAGGAACCTCCCACAGTCAGAACAACTTAACCCCTCCATCCCTGGCTTGTATAATGAGATAGTAGGACGTTGTACACATTTCTATTCAGCCAGATGGAGTATAACTGTAGACATAAACAAACAAACCTTCCTCCTCGTCCTCTGTGAAGTGGGTTGGGTCTTGGAGGAGATGAGACTGCCAGAGGAGACCTGTTAACAAACATATGACTGCCAGAGGAGATCTGTTAGCAAACATAAGACTGTTGAGATGTAAATTAGAATGGATAACTGTCGACAGAGAGATGAATCACAGCTGTAGTAGAGTGTGAGTCTGCTGCTGCTGTGTCCTTGGGAAGTAACTGAACAGCGCTGTCTGTCTGTCTGTCTGTCTGTCTGTCTGTCTGTCTGTCTGTCTGTCTGTCTGTCTGTCTGTCTGTCTGTCTGTCTGTCTGTCTGTCTGTCTGTCTGTCTGTCTGTCTGTCTGTCTGTCTGTCTGTCTGTCTGTCTGTCTGTCTGTCTGTCTGTCTGTCTGTCTGTCTGTCTGTCTGTCTGTCTGTCTGTCTGTCTGTCTGTCTGTCTGTCTGTCTGTCTGTCTGTCTGTCTGTCTGTCTGTCTGTCTGTCTGTCTGTCTGTCTGTCTGTCTGTCTGTCTGTCTGTGTAAAGGGTGTCTGTACTCCTTAGTATCGTGGCTAGGAAACAAAACACCAAGCAGATTTAACTTCTTTAGGAAAACAGATCTAGTGATGGAAACAAACATTGTGTTGTCATCCCGAACACACACACACACAGCTGAAAGAAAGTGGCAGGCAGCAGGTCCTTGTTAGGAGGGACAGACAGACGGGAGGGACAGACAGACAGACGGGCGGGACAGACAGACGGGAGGGACAGACAGACGGGAGGGACAGACAGGAGGGACAGACAGGAGGGACAGACAGGAGGGACAGACAGGAGGGACAGACAGGAGGGACAGTTGAGATTGGCTTCAACCACCACTCATCATGACCAGTATTACTTTATTGATCACCTGACAAATAGGGTTGTTATGGATGGCTGGCTGGCTGGCTGGCTGGCTGGCTGGCTGGCGCACGTGTGTGAGTGAGAGGGGAAGTGGATAGGCAACGTCAAAGTGAAATATTTCCCTAAAAAAAGGGCAACAACCTTCATAAACTCATTTCCCTCCGGCCCTCACAACTCAGTCCACCTCATCTCAGTCCCCCATCAGTCCACCTCCGTCCCCCTCCCTCACCCCTCTGTGCTGAACACACCTCAGCCCCCATCTTCCCTCCCTCTCATCCAGACAGAGACAGGGCAGTGGATGAGAGGAGTGACGGCTGCTGGTCTTATCACAGTGGAATGCTGCTGGTCGCTGTTCACAGTCTGATAAGACTAAATGGAACCGGGGTCATTTCAGCAAGCTGTGGTGAAATGACCAAACACTGACACAGGCCAGGGACGGAATGTACTGTAAGAGAGTGTGTGAGTGTGTGTGTGAGTGTGTGTGAGTGTGTGTGTGTGTGAGTGTGGGGGGGAGGGGTTGATTATTTGTTCCAGCCTAGTAATATCCTGCCTCTGTTTGTCCGAGGTACATATATCCCTAGGGCAGCAGTGTTAGCCTAAACCACCTTCACCACAACCCACACTGTCAGAGACCCAGAGGACATGCTGAGCTTCTGGTCATTGACAATCAGTTCACCAAGCGTTCAGTCAGAGAGCTAAAACTATCCCTCTACCTGAATGACATACCACTTGTTTTATTCATTCATTTCTGGAGAGAGGCAGCATGTTTGTTGTCTTTAAGAACAGAGGGGTTGGGAGAAAGAGAGAGGGGTTGGGAGAAAGAAAGAGAGGGGTTGGGAGAAAGAAAGAGAGGGGTTGGGAGAAAGAAAGAGAGGGGTTGGGAGAAAGAAAGAGAGGGGTTGGGAGAAAGAAAGAGAGGGGTTGGGAGAAAGAAAGAGAGGGGTTGGGAGAAAGAAAGAGAGGGGTTGGGAGAAAGAAAGAGAGGGGTTGGGAGAAAGAAAGAGAGGGGTTGGGAGAAAGAAAAAGGGTTGGGAAAGAGAGGGGTTGGGAGAAAGAAAGAGGGGTTGGGAGAAAGAAAGAGAGGGGTTGGGAGAAAAGAGAGGGGTTGGGAGAAAGAAAGAGAGGGGTTGGGAGAAAGAAAGAGAGGGGTTGGGAGAAAGAAAGAGAGGGGTTGGGAGAAAGAAAGAGAGGGGTTGGGAGAAAGAAAGAGAGGGGTTGGGAGAAAGAAAGAGAGGGGTTGGGAGAAAGAAAGAGAGGGGTTGGGAGAGAAAGAGAGGGGTTGGGAGAAAGAAAAGAGGGTTGGGAGAAAGAAAGAGAGGGTTGGGAGAAAGAGAGAGGGTTGGGAGAAAGAAAGAGGGTTGGGAGAAAGAAAGAGGGTTGGGAGAAAGAAAGAGGGTTGGGAGAAAGGGAGAGGGTTGGGAGAAAGGGAGAGGGTTGGGAGAAAGGGAGAGGGTTGGGAGAAAGGGAGAGGGGTTGGGAGAAAGGGAGAGGGGTTGGGAGAAAGGGAGAGGGGTTGGGAGAAAGAAAGAGGGTTGGGAGAAAGAAAGAGGGTTGGGAGAAAGAAAGAGGGTTGGGAGAAAGAAAGAGGGTTGGGAGAAAGAAAGAGGGTTGGGAGAAAGAAAGAGGGTTGGGAGAAAGAAAGAGGGTTGGGAGAAAGGGAGAGGGTTGGGAGAAAGGGAGAGGGTTGGGAGAAAGGGAGAGGGTTGGGAGAAAGGGAGAGGGTTGGGAGAAAGGGAGAGGGTTGGGAGAAAGGGAGAGGGTTGGGAGAAAGGGAGAGGGTTGGGAGAAAGGGTAGAGAGCGAGAGATTTAATTGAATAGAGATTGAAATGTGAGTTTGGCTGAAAGCACAGAGTTTCCATTACCGTGGAAATAAACCAATTCCATATGACTAACTGCCCTCATAATACATAATAGTGGCTGGAATTTACAATGAGGGTCCCGAGGCATCCACTGCATACACCCACCCACGACATACACCCACCCACCCACCCACGACATACACCCACCCACCCACACACACACACCCACGCACGCACGACATACACCCACCCACGCACGCACGACATACACCCACCCACCCACCCACGCACGACATACACCCACCCACCCACGCACGACATACACCCACACACGCACGCACGACATACACCCACCCACCCACGCACGACATACACCCACCCACCCACGCACGACATACACCCACCCACCCACGCACGACATACACCCACCCACCCACGCACGACATACACCCACCCACGCACGCACGACATACACCCACCCACCCACGCACGACATACACCCACCCACCCACGCACGACATACACCCACCCACCCACGCACGACATACACGCACCCACCCACCCACCCACGCACGACATACACCCACCCACCCACCCACCCACCCACGCACGCACGACATCCACCCACCCACGCACGACATACACCCACCCACGCACGACATACACCCACCCACGCACGACATACACCCACCCACGCACGACATACACCCACCCACGCACGACATACACCCACGCACGACATACACACACCCACCCACCCACCCACCCACCCACCCACCCACGCACGACATACACCCACCCACCCACCCACGCACGACATACACCCACCCACCCACCCACGCACGACATACACCCACCCACCCACCCACGCACGACATACACCCACCCACCCACCCACGCACGACATACACCCACCCACCCACCCACGCACGACATACACCCACCCACCCACGCACGCACGACATACACCCACCCACCCACGCACGCACGACATACACCCACCCACGCACGCACGACATACACCCACCCACCCACCCACGCACGACATACACCCACCCACCCACGCACGACATACACCCACACACGCACGCACGACATACACCCACCCACCCACGCACGACATACACCCACCCACCCACGCACGACATACACCCACCCACCCACGCACGACATACACCCACCCACCCACGCACGACATACACCCACCCACGCACGCACGACATACACCCACCCACCCACGCACGACATACACCCACCCACCCACGCACGACATACACGCACCCACCCACCCACGCACGACATACACGCACCCACCCACCCACCCACGCACGACATACACGCACCCACCCACCCACCCACCCACGCACGCACGACATCCACCCACCCACGCACGACATACACCCACCCACGCACGACATACACCCACCCACGCACGACATACACCCACCCACGCACGACATACACCCACCCACGCACGACATACACCCACGCACGACATACACACACCCACCCACCCACCCACCCACCCACCCACCCACGCACGACATACACCCACCCACCCACCCACGCACGACATACACCCACCCACCCACCCACGCACGACATACACCCACCCACCCACCCACGCACGACATACACCCACCCACCCACCCACGCACGACATACACCCACCCACCCACCCACGCACGACATACACCCACCCACCCACGCACGCACGACATACACCCACCCACCCACGCACGCACGACATACACCCACCCACGCACGCACGACATACACCCACCCACGCACGCACGACATACACCCACCCACCCACGCACGACATACACCCACCCACCCACGCACGACATACACCCACCCACGCACGCACGACATACACCCACCCACCCACGCACGACATACACCCACCCACCCACGCACGACATACACCCACCCACCCACGCACGACATACACGCACCCACCCACCCACCCACCCACGCACGACATACACGCACCCACCCACCCACCCACCCACCCACGCACGACATCCACCCACCCACGCACGACATCCACCCACCCACGCACGACATACACCCACCCACCCACCCACGCACGACATACACCCACCCACCCACCCACGCACGACATACACCCACCCACCCACCCACGCACGACATACACCCACCCACCACCCACGCACGACACCCACCCACCCACCCACCCACGCACGACATACACCCACCCACCCACGCACGACATACATACACCCACCCACCCACGCACGACATACATACACCCACCCACCCACCCACGCACGACATACATACACCCACCCACCCACGCACGACATACATACACCCACCCACCCACCCACGCACGACATACATACACCCACCCACCCACCCACGCACGACATACATACACCCACCCACCCACCCACGCACGACATACATACACCCACCCACCCACCCACGCACGACATACATACACCCACCCACCCACGCACGACATACACCCACCCACCCACGCACGACATACACCCACCCACCCACGCACGACATACACCCACCCACCCACGCACGACATACACCCACCCACGCACGACATACACCCACCCACGCACGACATACACCCACCCACGCACGACATACACCCACCCACGCACGACATACACCCACCCACGCACGACATACACCCACCCACGCACGACATACACCCACCCACGCACGACATACACCCACCCACGCACGACATACACACACATCACCATCGAGAAAACAAATGGCTCCAATCATGGCAGGAAATAAATGAGAAAAGATGTGAACAAAAAGATAGAGAAAGAGACAGGAATGGAGTAACATTCCAGACAACACACCTCCAGCTCCACTGATCTCAGTTCACTGTAATGACAGGAGAAAGTCAGCAGGCTCTGGGAGCAGGAAATACCAATCTGATCACAGAACAGTGTTGAGAGGAGAGGAGAGAGGCAGCAGGCACAGGGAGCAGGAAATACCAAACTGATTGCTGGAACAGTCTAGAAACAGACAGCAGAGCAGAGTGACTGTTCACACTACTCTGAGTAGGTACTGCTTTAGCTATTGTTTATATAGCTCCCTCACTGGCATGTATAATGGAGGTTTGGTAGGAATAATGATTCATGACTAATGGGCAGATCGTTACTTCAACTTAAAGCTGCAATATGTACCTTTTTAGGAAACCCAACCAAAATCACATAGAAAGGTGTTTCATAGATTTGTCACTCTTTGAAAGCAAGTCTAAGAAGCGGTAGATTATTCTATGTGCACTATTTCTATGCTAAGCATTCTTAAGTATAGTTTTTGTGTCTTTTACTTTCGGTTTTGTACACCAGCTTCAAACTGCTGAAAATACATTTTTGGTTATGGAAAATATATTTCACAGTGGTTTAGATACAATGTCTCACTATACTTATACTTGCTTGTTTTGTCACAAACTGAAGTTAGGCAAATTGTATTATAATTTTAGCAACCAGGAAATGGTGGAGGGATTTTTACATAATAACTTTAACGCCTTATTAAATAATAAGCAGATGTGATAAAGTATTACAAACCAAGTGTTTGTTATCAGCTTTAATACATAACTCATTAATAAAGCCTCATTTCCCAGCGTAGTGGACTAGCTAGAACCTCCTCCAGCACATAGCTGGAAAGAGAACAGAGGGGAAGAACAGGAAGTTTGAGAGAGGGAAGGGGGAGGAGGGCTGTGATCCAGTTTGGCTGGGTGTTTGCTGTAAACATGATATCTGTGGTGTAGGGTGTGTCAAGTCCAAGAGGACGCAGAGAGAGACAGAAACACCGAGAATAGAAGGAGAGAAATGCAGAGAGACCAACCAAGACAGTTTCTAGTCTCTGCAGCTTCAACCACAGCCATTTTTCCTACCAGTCAGGCTCTGTAATTAAACGTCAGTAATGTTGTGATCATCTAATGCGTAAGCCAAGCCGGCATGTAAACAACCGTCCACCCATGCAAACTACACTGCCAATCCTGAAGCACACATTCATAGATTAAAGTGTGTGGGGTGCGGCGCCATCTCCTTGTGATTAGATTTACATTAAGACACACAACAGTCTGTTAGGAGTTTGAAGAGCGTGGTAAGAGGCAATGTGTTAGTAGGAGTATGAAGAGCGTGGTAAGAGGCAGTCTGTTAGTAGGAGTTTGAAGAGCGTGGTAAGAGGCAGTCTGTTAGTAGGAGTTTGAAGAGCGTGGTAAGAGGCAGTCTGTTAGTAGGAGTTTGAAGAGCGTGGTAAGAGGCCGTCTGTTAGTAGGAGTATGAAGAGCGTGGTAAGAGGCCGTCTGTTAGTAGAAGTATGAAGAGCGTGGTAAGAGGCCGTCTGTTAGTAGAAGTATGAAGAGCGTGGTAAGAGGCAGTCTGATAGTAGGAGTATGAAGGGCGTGGTAAGAGGCAGTGTGTTAGTAGGAGTATGAAGGGCGTGGTAAGAGGCAGTCATACAGTTCCTTCAGAAAATATTCTCACCCCTTGACTTTTTCCACATTTTGTTGCGTTACAAGATGGGATTAAAATGTATTTCATTGTAATTTCTCTCTCAAAGAACTACACAAAATACTATTATATCAAAGTGTAAGAAAAATTTGAACATTTGTGGGGGAAAAAATAATGACAAATAAAAACACAAATATATCTTGATTACATAAGTATTCAGCCCTGAGACAATACAAGTTATAATCCCCTTTGGCAGCAAATACAGATGCGAGTCTTTCTGGGTAAGTTTAGAAGAGCTTTGCTCACCTGGATTGTATAATATTTGCACATTATTATTTTTACAATGCTTCAAGCTCTGTCAAGCTGGTTGTTGATCCTTGCTAGAGTCATTTTCAAGTAATATAATATAATAATATAATAATAATAAAATAATAATATATAATAATAATATATAATATATATAATATATGCCATTTAGCAGATGCTTTTATCCAAAGCGACTTACAGTCATGTGTGCATACATTCTACGTATGGGTGGTCCCGGGAATCGAACCCACTACCCTGGCGTTACAAGCGCCATGCTCTACCAACTGAGCTACAGAAGGACCATATATCCTGCCATATATTCTCAAGACAATTTAAGTGAAAACTGTAATTAGGCCACTCACGAACATTCAAAGTTGTTGTCTTGGTAAGCAACTTCTGTGCATATTTGGCTTTGGGTTTTAGGTTATTGTCCTGCTGAAAGGCACATTTGTATCCTAGTGTCTGATGGAAATCAAACAACCAGGTTTTCTAGGATGTTACCTGGTATAGCTCTATTCCATTTATTTTCATCCTTAAACTCCCTAGTTCTTGCCAATGACAAGCATACCCATAACATGATACAGCCACCACCATGCTTGAAAATATGACGAGTGAGACTCAGTGATGTGTTGTGTTTGTCCCAAATATAACAATTTTTATTTCAGGACAAAAAGTGAATGTCTTTACCATATTCTTTTAGAGTATTACTTTAATGCCTTCTTGTAAACAAGAAGTATGTTTTGGAATATTTTTATTCTGTACAGGCTTCCTTCTTTTCACGCTGTTAATTAGGTTAGTATTGTCAAATAACAGGATGGATGAACAACATTGCAGTTATCTCCTATGACATCCATTAACTCTGTTTTAAAGTCACCATTGGCCTCATGGTAAAATCCCTGAGTGGTTTCCTTCCTCTCTGGCAACTTAGTCAGGAAGGAAGCTTGTATCTTTGTAGTGACTGGGTGTATTGGATACACCACCCAAGGTGTAATTAATAACTTCACCATGCTCAAAGCGATTTCAATGTCTGTTTTGTTTTTTTAACCCATCTACCAATAGGTGCCCTTCTTTGGGAGGCATTGGTAAAACTCCCTGGTCTTTGTGGTTGAATCTGTGATTGAAATTCACTGTTCGACTGAGGCAGTCATTCAAAAATCATGTTAAACACTAGTTTTGCACACATAGTGAGTCCATGCAACTTATGTGACCTGTTGAGCACATTTTTACTCCTGAACTTATTTAGGCCATAACATGTGGTTGAATACTTATTGACCCAAGACATTTCAGCTTTTCATTTGTAAATATGTCTAAAAATATAATTCCACTTTGATATTATGGGGTATTGTGTTTGTAGGCCAGTGACAAAATGTCAATGTAATCCATTTTAAATTCAGGCTGTAACAACATATAGAACAAGGGGTGAGTTCTTTCTGAAGACTCTGCAGCGAGACAGACATAGTTAAGAGAAGTGGCATGACATTTGGTTTTGTTTAAACTCAGCGTTCTGATTCAGAGGGCCCTCTGAACACTGGCTGGCTGGGCCGTTGTTCGGGAGTTCTGGGAAAGAGCTTTGAGGTTGGAGAGGAGAGGAGGCTGCCAATGTCATGCAGAATGAAACCGGCACTAGGCCAAACACAGGAACAGGAAATTAAGCACATGGACTGAGACGAGATGGTCAGATATGCACACTGTGTGTAGCCTACAAACACGCACGAAAAGTTCACACACACACAGGGAGGAATTGAATGCTGTGCCCTTCAATCAGGCCAGTGATTTCAGTAAACAGTAGTCCTGTAGGGTTTCTTTCCACGTGATGTCTGGATACAGACATGACTAATTATTACAGAGAATGTATGAGGCCCTGATAGTCAATATATGGACTGAACTGAGTACAGTGTGCGTGCCAGGGGATGGGCAGAGGTGTGTGACTGTTAATGGTGGTGGCTGATATTCCCTGCTCCAGGAACACAAGCAGATGGAATGCTACCAACAGTGTGTGCATTTCTCCCATACCCATAGACCACTCCATTATCTACACCCCCTGGAACATACCCATAGACCACTCCATTATCTACACCCCCTGGAACCTACCCATAGACTACTCCTTTATGTACACCCCCTGGAACCTACCCATAGACTATTCCATTATCTACACCCCCTGGAACATACCCATAGACCACTCCATTATCTACACCCCCTGGAACATACCCATAGACTATTCCATTATCTACACCCCCTGGAACCTACCCATAGACTATTCCATTATCTACACCCCCTGGAACCTACCCATAGACCATTCCATTATCTACACCCCCTGGAACATACCCATAGACCACTCCATTATCTACACCCCCTGGAACCTACCCATAGACTACTCCATTATCTACACCCCCTGGAACCTACCCATAGACTACTCCATTATCTACACCCCCTGGAACCTACCCATAGACTACTCCATTATCTACACCCCTGGAACCTACCCATAGACTACTCCATTATCTACACCCCTGGAACCTACCCATAGACTACACCATTATCTACACCCCCTGGAACCTACCCATAGACTATTCCATTATCTACACCCCCGTAACCTACCCATAGACTAGTCCATTATCTACACCCCCTGGCACCTACACATGGACTATTCCATTATCTACACCCCGTAACATACCCATAGACTATTTCATTATCTACACCCCCCCGGCACCTACCCATGGACTAGTCCATTATTTACACCCCCCTCTGTTACCTACCCATGGACTAGTCCATCTACAACACCCCTCTGTTACCTACCCATGGACTATTTCATTATCTACAACACCCCTGGCACCTACACATGGACTAGTCCATCTACACCCCTCTGTTACTACCCATGGACTATTTCATTATCTACACCCCCCCTGGCACCTACACATGGACTAGTCCATCTACTACACCCCTCTGTTACTACCCATGGACTATTTCATTATCTACACCCCCCTGGCACCTACCCATGGACTATTCCATTATCTACACCCCCCCCCCTGGCACCTACCCATGGACTAGTCCATCAACTACACCCCTCTTACCTACCTATGGGCAACTACAATCTCTACATTGTTCTTACCTAGCTATGACATGACCTTGTTATTTTTACCTAGTAGCGACATGACCTTTCACGCCTGCTGACCACTGACCCCAGCATCTGTCGTCCTGGGCAATGCAACACACGACTGTGTGAGAAAACACTGCTGATGTGTGAAATAGAAACACCTTCTGGGCTACAGCCAGCTCCTCACTACACTATGTTTGCATCCCAAATGGCACCCTATTCCCTGTATAGAGCACTACTACCCATGAGGCCCAGGTCAAAAGTAGTGTCCTAACAAGGGAACACAGCCTATGCTGCTGTGCTGTTGTGTGACACAGTGATATACTGCCAGTTAAATACCAGAGGGGGAGACAGAGGGGGAGACAGAGGGGGAGACAGAGGGGGAGACAGAGGGGGAGACAGAGGGGGAGACAGAGGGGGAGACAGAGGGGGAGACAGAGGGGGAGACAGAGGGGGAGACAGAGGGGGAGACAGAGGGGGAGACAGAGGGGGAGACAGGTCTTAGCCGGTAACAGCTTTAAACAGCAGTATTCAGCATCCATCACCCCTCTCAGTCCAGGATCAGCACATCTTATCAAACTAATCATCAAGATGATGATTCATCTAAATGAGTTGTTAGTGCTGGGCTGGAACAAAGCCTGCACCTCTTGCAGCTCTCCAGGATTGGGTGTGAGTCTCTTCTAGAGCCTCAAAGCCTGTAAGCAAGCAGCAGAGACAGACAAGAGGTACTCCCACAGCTGAACAGATGATCACAGCAGGTGTACAGTCTGTTAGGGGATGTCACAGACAGAATAGAGAATGGCAGAGACACAGACAGTGTGTAAAGAAGTCACTCAGTAAGTTGAGTTCACTTCATAAAAGCCAGCAACCACACCTACTGGCCTAGTCTACACTGTGTTAAAACAGGAACTACGCTAGTCTACACTGTTAAAACAGGAGCTGCGCTAGTCTACACTGTGTTAGAACAACAGGAGCTACACTAGTCTACTGGCCTAGTCTACACTGTGTTAAAACAGGAGCTGCGCTAGTTTAACAGACTTTAGGCCATTAGGAACCCTGTTAACACAGGTAACCATAGCTCCAGTTGTTCTAACTGTTAAACAGGTTAGCATAGCTCCAGCTGTTCTAACTGTTAAACAGGTTAGCATAGCTCCAGTTGTTCTAACTATTAAACAGGTTTGCATAGCTCCAGTTGTTCTAACTATTAAACAGGTTAGCATAGCTCCAGTTGTTCTAAATGCTAAACAGGTTAGCATAGCTCCAGTTGTTCTAACTGCTAAACAGGTTAGCATAGCTCCAGTTGTTCTAACTGTTAAACAGGTTAGCATAGCTCCAGTTGTTCTAACTGTTAAACAGGTTAGCATAGCTCCAGTTGTTCTAACTGTTAAGCTCCAGTTGTTCTAAATGTTAAAGTTAGCATAGCTCCAGTTGTTCTAACTGTTAAACAGGTTAGCATAGCTCCAGTTGTTCTAACTGTTAAACAGGTTAGCATAGCTCCAGTTGTTCTAACTGTTAAACAGGTTAGCATAGCTCCAGTTGTTCTAACTGTTAAACAGGTTAGCATAGCTCCAGTTGTTCTAACTGTTAAACAGGTTAGCATAGCTCCAGTTGTTCTAACTGTTAAACAGGTTAGCATAGCTCCAGTTGTTCTAACTGTTAAACAGGTTAGCATAGCTCCAGTTGTTCTAACTGTTAAACAGGTTAGCATAGCTCCAGTTGTTCTAACTGTTAAACAGGTTAGCATAGCTCCAGTTGTTATTAAACTGGAGCTACTCCAGTTGTTCTAACTGTTAAACAGGTTTTCCTGGAGTTGTTCTAACTGTTAACACAGGTTAAACAGGTTAGCATAGCTGCCAGTTGAATTCTAACTGTTAAACAGGATGGTGTCATACCCTTTCTCCAGTCACCCTGTACCCTTTCTAACTGTCACCCTTACCCTTTCTAACAGGGTTGTCCTAATACCCTTTCTAACGCGTGTCACCCTGTACCCTTTCTAACCGCGTGTCACCCTGTACCCTTTCTAACAGGTGTCACCCTGTACCCTTTCTAACCGCGTGTCACCCTGTACCCTTTCTAAACGCGTGTCACCCTGTACCCTTTCTAACCGCGTGTCACCCTGTACCCTTTCTAACAGGCGTGTCACCCTGTACCCTTTCTAACCGCGTGTCACCCTGTACCCTTTCTAACCGCGTGTCACCCTGTACCCTTTCTAACCGCGTGTCACCCTGTACCCTTTCTAACCGCGTGTCACCCTGTACCCTTTCTAACCGCGTGTCACCCTGTACCCTTTCTAACCGCGTGTCACCCTGTACCCTTTCTAACCGCGTGTTACCCTGTACTCTAACAGCTAAAAGGCTATTGGCACGCAGCAGCAGGGACCTCAGCGTTACCACTACTTTAGTGCTCATAATTAAAACTAAAGCCCTGCGTGAGGAATGTTTGAGGATTAACGAGCGCATTACGTGGTGTTCAGGGGGAAAGAGAAAGATGAAATTCCAGCACCAACAGAATACAGGAGGATTAAAACAGTGGTGAGCTCTTGGTCAATATCACCAACACAGACAACACACAAAAGGTCCCCAGCAGGTAGGCTAAGCTGCTTTTGACAGTCACTCCCTCTAAAACCTGGACAATGTGGTGAGCGGCTGACAAAGTAATTAACACACACACACACACACACACACACACACACACACACTTGGCGGCTCTCATATATCAGCCATCTGTCAGTGTGTGTGTGTGTACCTGTATTTCTCCACTGCATATTTAAACACAAAGCAAAGCTTTGATTTTGTCTTTTGATTTCTCCCCTCCCGGAGACTTGATCTAGATCAGAGTATAAACAAACTATTCTGCTCTTCCTTCACTCTGAGGGATGAAAGACTCTTATCTTCCTGTTCATCCCCAGCACCACCAAGCAGTCTCTCTGCTGCTCCCTTCAAGCAGCACAGTCTCTCTGCTGCTCCCTTCAAGCAGCACAGTCTCTCTGCGGCTCCCTTCAAGCAGCACAGTCTCTCTGCGGCTCCCTTCAAGCAGCACAGTCTCTCTGCTGCTCCCTTCAAGCAGCACAGTCTCTCTGCTGCTCTCTTCAAGCAGCACAGTCTCTCTGCTGCTCCCTTCAAGCAGCACAGTCTCTCTGCTGCTCCCTTCAAGCAGCACAGTCTCTCTGCGGCTCCCTTCAAGCAGCACAGTCTCTCTGCGGCTCCCTTCAAGCAGCACAGTCTCTCTGCGGCTCCCTTCAAGCAGCACAGTCTCTCTGCGGCTCCCTTCAAGCAGGGCCACCAAGCAGTCTCTCTGCGGCTCCCTTCAAGCAGCACCACCAAGCAGTCTCTCTGCGGCTCCCTTCAAGCAGCACCACCAAGCAGTCTCTCTGCTGCTCCCTTCTACCAGGGCCAACCAGCAGTCTCTCTGCTACTCCCTTCTACCAGGGCTGGGAACCAGAGCAGAACATGCAGCAGAGCCTTGAAGATGTCAGATGGGAAGCACTTGACTAACATTACCAGAGTCTTAAATAGAAAACGGCCCAACCTCTGCTCTGCCTCTCACTCTTCAGGACCACATGGAGATTTAATACACCATGTTTTCTGCTCCAAACATTAACACAAACAAACAAGCAGGGAAGAGAACCTTGCAAAACTTGCTGTGGACGTTAGCTAGTCAACACAACTGTGTGCATATTGATACAGAAGACAGGGACCAGAGAACTGTACTCTCCATATGGATATAGAAGACAGAACAGACAGGGACCAGAGAACTGTACTCTCCATATGGATATAGAAGACAGAACAGACAGGGACCAGAGAACTACTGTCCATATGGATATAGAAGACAGAACAGACAGGGACCAGAGAACTACTGTCCATATGGATATAGAGACAGAACAGACAGGGACCAGAGAACTGTACTCTCCATATGGATATGGCAGAGAATACTGTCCATATGGATATAGAAGACAGAACAGACAGGGACCAGAGAACTACTCTCCATATGGATATAGAAGACAGACAGAACAGACAGGGACCAGATGGATATAGAAGAAGAGCAGACAGGGACCAGAGAACAGATGGATATAGAAGACAGAACAGACAGGGACCAGAGAACTATCTCCATATGGATATAGAAGCATATGGATATAGAAGAACAGACAGGGACCAGAGAACTACTCTCCAGATGGATATAGAAGACAGAACAGACAGGGAACAGAGAACACCAGTCTCTAAGAAGTCCTCTGTCTGGAGAGGCCTAGAAGACAGACATCCCGTCTCTAAAAAGGTGTCTGCATACTAGGTTCAGTTTGCTCCTAGTAGAACTCAGCTGTCTAGTGAACGTCTGTCTTGCATACTCCCTTAAAAATACCTTACCAAGTACGCACCCCCTCTAAAATAGTCCGAATGAATCGAAGACAACTCAAGAAACCTGTCATTAATTTTGATGTTTTTGCCAAGTAGATCTTAGTCACTCAATTGTACATCTAACAGATGTGTGGTGAAGTATTTCTCAAGTGAAAAAAAATGTGCATAAAAACAAGCCAACTATCATTGAATAACAAAACTTAATTGAAGAATCCCTACTATTGACCAATTACAGACGATGGGCATAGACATCGGCTACCGAACTTCAGCTTGCTTCGAGAAAAAACTGTGTGCAGGAACAGCTGGAAAACCTTGTTGACCACCAACAATGGCACAGAATGTTGAGCGACGTGGACCCCTTAAGTCCTCTGTCTGGAGAGGCCTACCACCACACTGTGTCTGGAGAGGCCTACCAACCACACTGTGTCTGGAGAGGCCTACCAACCACACTGTGTCTGGAGAGGCCTACCACCACACTGTGTCTGGAGAGGCCTACCACCACACTGTGTCTGGAGAGGCCTACCACCACACTGTGTCTGGAGAGGCCTACCACCACACTGTGTCTGGAGAGGCCTACCAACCACACTGTGTCTGGAGAGGCCTACCACCCACACTGTGTCTGGAGAGGCCTACCACCACACTGAGTCTGGAGAGGCCTACCACCACACTGAGTCTGGAGAGGCCTACCACCACACTGAGTCTGGAGAGGCCTACAAACACACTGAGTCTGGAGAGGCCTACAAACACACTGTGTCTGGAGAGGCCTACAAACACACGGTGTCTGGAGAGGCCTACAAACACACGGTGTCTGGAGAGGCCTACAAACACACGGTGTCTGGAGAGGCCTACCACACACGGTGTCTGGAGAGGCCTACCACCACACGGTGTCTGGAGAGGCCTACCACCACACGGTGTCTGGAGAGGCCTACCACCACACGGTGTCTGGAGAGGCCTACCACCACACGGTGTCTGGAGAGGCCTACCACCACACGGTGTCTGGAGAGGCCTACCACCACACGGTGTCTGGAGAGGCCTACCACCACACGGTGTCTGGAGAGGCCTACCACCACACGGTGTCTGGAGAGGCCTACCACCACACGGTGTCTGGAGAGGCCTACCACCACACGGTGTCTGGAGAGGCCTACCACCACACGGTGTCTGGAGAGGCCTACCACCACACGGTGTCTGGAGAGGCCTACCACCACACTGTGTCTGGAGAGGCCTACCACACACTGTGTCTGGAGAGGCCTACCACACACTGTGTCTGGAGAGGCCTACCACACACTGTGTCTGGAGAGGCCTACCACACACTGTGTCTGGAGAGTGCCTACCACACACTGTGTCTGGAGAGGCCTACCACACACTGTGTCTGGAGAGGCCTACCACACACTGTGTCTGGAGAGGCCTACCACACACTGTGTCTGGAGAGGCCTACCACACACTGTGTCTGGAGAGGCCTACCACACACTGTGTCTGGAGAGGCCTACACACACTGTGTCTGGAGAGGCCTACCACACACTGTGTCTGGAGAGGCCTACCACACACTGTGTCTGGAGAGGCCTACCACACACTGTGTCTGGAGAGGCCTACCACACACTGTGTCACACACTGTGTCTGGAGAGGCCTACCACACACTGTGTCTGGAGAGGCCTACAACACACTGTGTCTGGAGAGGCCTACAACACACTATGTCTGGAGAGGCCTACAACACACGATGTCTGGAGAGGCCTACAACACACTATGTCTGGAGAGGCCTACAACACACGATGTCTGGAGAGGCCTACAACACACTATGTCTGGAGAGGCCTACAACACACTATGTCTGGAGAGGCCTACAACACACGATGTCTGGAGAGGCCTACAACACACGATGTCTGGAGAGGCCTACAACACACTATGTCTGGAGAGGCCTACAACACACTATGTATGCGTGTGGGTGAGTTGGGGGAGGAACACCAGCAGGAGAGAGAACCCCCAGTGTGCTGCAGCAGCTGTCCCCCTACAGGTGTGAGAGGGGTGTGATCTCACCTCAGACACAATGTTGACACACACCGAGACACCTGCTGACACACACACCTAAACAAACCCCAGGCCAGTGAGGTCACACCACCACCCCTCTTCATGATGCCACCACCTCAGGGGAGGTCCCAGCGCATGTGTCCAGTAACATCATTTATGTGAGGTCACTACACAGACAGACAGGGCACCAATATACTGAGTCACTTCTCAAATCTGCCACCAAGCCATAGCGTAACATTAAGACTGTCACAACATACCACAGCTTGGTCACCAAGGGAAAGAATCCATACAGACACACCAAACACGACAGTAGTGACCATGGGCCAAGTCCACCAACATCTAACAGCAAACAGTGAGTAGCAGTGCAGTGACAGTAGCATGGCAACATAACTGCCCCATATAAAAAGGTGAAGCAAGAGAAAAACAAATATTTATTTGACCTTTATTTAACTCTGCAAGTCAGTTAAGAACAAATTCTTATTTACAATGACAGCCTAATTAACCAGGACGACATTGGACCAATTGTGTGCAACCCTACGGGACTCTCAATCACGGCCGGTTGTGATACAGCCTGGAATCAAACCAGGGTCTGTAGGGATGCCTCTAGCACTGAGGTGCAGTGCCCAAGACCACTCAGGAGCCCAAAACATATGAACATGTAAGGACAAGCGTAACATTTACAGTAACCCTCCACACACTGAAACTAGTCAATGAGTCACCATCAATTTAGTCATCCATGGCAGAGCTCAGACTGTGTCCTGGAATTTAGGAATGTCCAGGACTGACAGTAAATGTAGGACAGACAATGGCAACTGAAATGTTCAGGTGGGGATATTCCAAAGTCTACGGGTAGAGAACTGAAGAACTAAATGATTCACCATACTGTAAATCCAACCGTATTCAGCACCTGTGCCGTATACAACTGGTGTAGACTTTACTGTGAAATGACTGCTGATGAGCCCTTCCCAACAATGCAGAGTTTAAAATAAGAAGAATGAAACATTTGTAACACGGGAGGAATAAACTCTACTTAGCAACAGCAGAACATGATGCATCTGCTGTCATCCAGGAGGACTGACAGTAATAAACCATGATGCATCTGGTGTCACCCAGGAGGACTGACAGTAATAAAGAACCTGCTGTAACCCAAGAGGACTGACAGTAATAAAGAACCTCGTCCAGGAGGACTGACAGTAATAAAGAACCTGCTTTCGTCCAGGAGGACTGACAGTAATAAAGATTCTGGTGTCATGAGGACTGACAGTAATAAACCATCTCTTACCCAGGAGGTGTTAAACCATCTGGTGTTACCCAGGAGGACTGACAGTAATAAACCATCTGGTGTTACCCAGGAGGACTGACAGTAATAAACCATCTGGTGTTACCCAGGAGGACTGACAGTAATAAACCATCTGGTGTTGACTGACAGTAATAAACCTGGTGTTACCCAGGAGGACTGACAGTAATAAACCATCTGGTGTACCCAGGAGGACTGACAGTAATAAACCATCTGGTGTCACCCAGGAGGACTGACAGTAATAAACCATGATGGTGTCACCCAGGAGGACTGACAGTAATAAATCATCTGGTGTCACCCAGGAGGACTGACAGTAATAAAAATCATCTGGTGTCACCCAGGAGGACTGACAGTAATAAACCATCTGGTGTCACCCAGGAGGACTGACAGTAATAAACCATCTGGTGTCACCCAGGAGGACTGACAGTAATAAACCATAAACCAGGAGGACTTATGAATCTCACCCAGGAGGACTGACAGTAATAAACCATCTGGTGTCACCCAGGAGGACTGACAGTAATAAACCATCTGGTGTCACCCAGGAGGACTGACAGTAATAAACCATCTGGTGTTACCCAGGAGGACTGACAGTAATAAACCATCTGGTGTTACCCAGGAGGACTGACAGTAATAAACCATCTGGTGTTACCCAGGAGGACTGACAGTAATAAACCATCTGGTGTTACCCAGGAGGACTGACAGTAATAAACCATCTGGTGTTACCCAGGAGGACTGACAGTAATAAACCATCTGGTGTTACCCAGGAGGACTGACAGTAATAAACCATCTGGTGTTACCCAGGAGGACTGACAGTAATAAACCATCTGGTGTTACCCAAGACTGGACAGTGTACAGGAAAGTAATAAACCATCTGGTGTTACCCAGGAGGTGACAGTAAGTACAGGACTTTATAGGAAATGGAAAGTGAAACCCAGGTGGGGAAACTACGGACCTTCCCAGGTTGACTTGGTGAGAAACAGACTGGAATGAACATGTTCAGTGGTCTGATGAGTCAAGTACAAACACATGCATGCAGACACGGCCCCGTGTTTCCACAGTAAACAACCTTTGGACTCTAGCTTCTGAAGCCCAAGTACAGTTGACACACACTGCCAGTCACTAATGGACTAAAAGCTAATGCTTCATTACACACAGGACGTACAAGTGGCACTAAACAATCCCTCTGTAAACCTTCACCTTTCAGACCACTACTGTTCACCTGAACCTCCCTGCAAGAACCACCCGTCCCACTTCCAGGGGTCCCACTTCACCAGGTGTCCCACTTCACCAGGGTCCCACTTCACCAGGGGTCCCACTTCACCAGGTGTCCCACTTCACCAGGTGTCCCACTTCACCAGGTGTCCCACTTCACCAGGTGTCCCACTTCACATTGGAGTCATTTAGCAGTTGCCATTATCCAGATCGACTTAGTTAGTTCATTCATCTTAAAATAGTGAGGTGAGACAACCACATATCACAGGTAGAGAAAGTACATTTTCCCTCAATAATGTAGCTCAGTAGAGTCAGAGTTTGTAAGCAGGGAAAAAGTCAAGTGTAAATTCACGAAAGGGGTGCTGTGGGATTTCTTAAAATACTATTTGAAGCGGTAGGGTTTCAGATGTTTTCTGACAGAGACTCTGCTGTCCAAGCTTCAGGGGAAGCTGGTTCCACCATTGGGGTGCCAGGACAGAGAAGAGGTTGGACTGGGCTGAGCTGGAGCTGCCCTCCCGTAGGGGTAGGAGAGCCAAGAGACCAGAGGTGGCAGAACAGAGTACTCTGGTTGGGATGTAGGGTTTGAACACAGCCTGAAGGTAGGGAGGGTCAGGTCCTCTTGCTGCTCCGTAGGTAAGTACCAGGGTCTTGTATGTGAATCTACTATGGATAGAAAGTGAATGTCTTGTAATATGATGAATATATTATTAAATTGTGACAAGTGACTATAATGAAAAGTGAACGATGGGAGAGAAAAGCAATAAATTCAATACAAAACGATCAATAGACAGACGGGTCATCTGACAACGTCAGGAAAACCATGTGCTCAGACTTCCATGGGACAGAGGTCACGCTTCCACGGGGCAGAGGTCACGCTTCCACGGGGCAGAGGTCACGCTTCCACGGGGCAGAGGTCACGCTTCCACGGGGCAGAGGTCACGCTTCCACGGGGCAGAGGGCTTCCACGGGGCAGAGGTCACGCTTCCACGGGGCAGAGGTCCACGGGGCAGAGGTCACGCTTCCACGGGGCAGAGGTCACGCTTCCACGGGGCAGAGGTCATCCACGGGGCAGAGGTCACGCTTCCACGGGGCAGAGGTCACGCGGGGCAGAGGTCACGCTTCCACGGGGCAGAGGTCACGCTTCCACGGGGCAGAGGTCACGCTTCCACGGGGCAGAGGTCACGTCCACGGGGCAGAGGTCACGCTTCCACTGGGCAGAGGTCACGCTTCCATGGGGCAGAGGTCAGGGTGTCTGGGATTCTGGATGACCAGATAGCCAGAATGACTAGAAGCTGCCATGTGGGGAATCCTAAGTGACTCATTTCATCTTGTTCTTGATACCATGTATTGTTGTGGTGTTTTGACTGATTTCATGTCAATCTAGCGAACCAACAACTTTAACAACGTATATGAGGGACAACAAGTGTTCATTCACCAAATGTTTTGTTCTCAATAAACACTGGAGCTGAAATATAGTTAACGTGGTCAACAATCTAATCCAACCAGTCTGTTTGCCCCATAGTTGTGTTCTCAAACACTGGAGCTGAAATATAGTTAACGTTGTAATGGTTTTGACTTGAGGTTATTATTTATAGGGGTGCCAGGTAGATTGCGCCTACCAGAGAAAACATTGGTTTCTCCTTTTAGTTTGGGTGGGAATGAGTCCCATCTGGTCCGTCAAGTCTACACCAATACAAAGGACTTGAGGTGTAGTCCACGGACGCAAAGAGTGGATCCGATCCTGGGTAAACTCTCTTAGGCTACAAAACACACGTTTAACGGCAACAAAACAAACGGAATAGAGAAGCTTCGGGAACTGAGGGTTGAACACATCCGCAGTCACGTCTCCATCACAACCCCACTTTTGCGCAGCTGATGCTGGCTATTTAATTGGGAATTAAAGGGAAAGCAAAGCGCCCTATTGGAAGGAGCTGCACTGAGACGGTTCAGAAAAATTCAGGGCCGTCACAACGTGATCAACAATCTAATCCAACCCGTCTGTTTGCCCCATAGTTGTGCCCTCGTCGGCCCCGTTGCCCTCGTCGGCCCTGTTGCCCTCGTCGGCCCTGTTGCCCTCGTCGGCCCTGTTGCCCTCGTCGGCCCTGTTGCCCTCGTCGGCCCTGTTGCCCTCGTCGGCCCTGTTGCCCTCGTCGGCCCTGTTGGCCGGTTCTGTATAGAAATCAAGAGCTGGGGTTGTTTTCATTAATTGTGTTTTCTCTTCTCCCCACACGTTCTTAAGCAGACAGACACAGGTCTTTGTTCCGCAAATGATTATTCTGAATTGTCTACCAAGCGGTCCTCTTCAGATGAGAGACATGACCCCAAATTAACCCTTGTGGAGAGCTATTAGTCTGCCTGAACATTAGGAGCAGCGGCCATGTTCACAATTGACAGGGGGGTTTTGAATAGGGAACGGTGTTGCAGTGATTTGAGCCCACAGAAAATCAACACACGACACGTTGTCCACTTTAAGTATGTGTGAGACTCAGACAATGATGCATGGACGTGGTGGAAGGAAACAGCACCTGGCTGGCTCTGTGTGGGTGTCCAGTAAGCAGATGGTTGTGTTGGGGAGACCATCCAAGATTCTCCACACACACACACACACACACACACACACACACACACACACACACACACACACACACACACACACACACACACACACACACACACACACACACACACACACACACACACCAAAATCTAGCTCTTCAATAATGGAAATGTTCATTTAACGTTAATCCCTATGAAGGGTTGTGAAACAAACTTATACAGTCTTTTATGACAGAGATGACTCTTTACGGGGGGGGGATGGAGAGAGAGAGGAGGAGAAGGGATGGAGGAGAAGGGATGGAGGAGAAGGGATGGAGAGAGAGAGGGATGGAGGAGAGGAGAGGAGAAGGGATGGAGGAGAGAGGAAGGGATGGGGATGGAGGAGAGGGAGGACAAGGGATGGTCCAGTGACTACAGAAGGGGGGATGGAGGTTCTAGGGACAGGGATGGAGGAGAGAGGACAAGGGATGACAGGACAGGGACAGGACACACATTTGGGATTTGAGCAGGAAACAATGACTCTAAATAGCAGGTCCAGTGTATACTGTGTCTAGGGACATGTTCTGACATGAAAGACAAACAACATTTGGGTTTGAGCAGGAAACATGAATCAATAGGTCAGTCTCAGACTGTGTCCATGTTCTGCATGAAAGACAAACAAATAGCCCATTACTCATGGTCAGTCTCAGACACAAACAAGAAAGAGAGAGAGAGAGAAAGAGAGAGAGAGAGGAGGGGAAAAAGCTCCCTCTGTTTTTGTCCCTCTCCTTTTGACCTTGAGGGGGCAGGGGCTCTTCCTGTTCTGGGTCTGAACCACTACAGCATGTGGTGACTGACTCTGCTTTCTCTACATGGGGTTCAAAGCCCAAAGCTGAACTGCATTCAGCATTAGATGGGATATGGGAATGAGACGAGACAGTGCTCTTACACGTCACCTACTTGTTGGAATGGCTATACAAGCAGCCAATGGGTATCTCCATTGACAATGTCATGCAGGCTCCCATTGCAGCCTTTATTCTACCTAAATGCATGTGTTCAGTTGACAGACGCAATGGTGGAAGTGATGCCTAGAACATTGGGAAATCCAGCCCAAACCAGGCACAGAGACCAGGTAACACATTAGCCTACAGCCAACATGGCTGAATACATGCATGTTGCCTGGAGAATAGTTTCTCCTGATGTCTGCTTGTAGGATGAGATGCTGTAGGTCGGTATTTTATTAGGATCCCCATTAGGTAGGCTACGGAGTAAAAGCCTTGTCGTTTCACAAATCTGAGCACAACTCCCAACGAGTGAAATGCAAATTGTTGGCCTGTTTTGAAGAGCTCCCAAACACCGAGGTCAATGTCTGAAAACCATGCAGTCGTTTTCATGATAACATCCCACTGCAATACACATAGCAAACGCATCTAACGTTACTAAGCTGCTTTCACCTACAACCCGTGCAACAGTAGCCCAGTCACTGGATCATTGCCACGCAACATTGTAGCCGCGTGACTGGTTAACGAGCAACTGAGATTTGTTCCATTGATTAGGACCGGAACTCACACGCTAGATTTATTACAAAATTAACACCACACTATAGCCTTCTATGCCCCTTTCTTAACTCGCTCCCCAGTTGTAAGGGCACAAGACATGTCTACCAAGCATTAGGATCCCGTTGTTATCCCACTGTCATAGAGCCAGACCAACAATCTGTCGATTCCTTCACATCATTCTTAACCAAACTCAGCCGCAGAGAAGTTCAAATACACGGCCATGACCGGTCGCTTACCTCAGGAATTTGTAGTTGAACACGAACTCGCAGTCCTAATCGGTTCGTCTCCTCTCTTTTTACAACCAAAACCCAAACGAAGTCCTATTGTCTACGTTGTCACCGTCCGTAAAAAGTTCAGTTCTTCCCCGGGAGAGAAAACATTGTGAGAAGCCGAAGGGAGCGAGCGAGCAACGACGCTCTAAATCCCGGGAAATATGACACGGTATGGAAGTTTGACACTTTCTAGAGATTTTTCTTTACGCCCAAAAAACGTAAATACAGAATGAATTCAAATGTGTTTCATATTCAAAGACGAACACACTGTTGGAGTAAGTCCGCCCTGATGAATTGGCAAGAAACTGCACGTTGAACTGTAACGCCCACGGTAAGGCGGCCAAGAAAAAGAGGGATGGAGTATCTTCTCCCACTCCTCCCCCTCTCTCTCTCTTCTCTCTCTGTCTCTCTCTTCTCTGTCTCTCTCCCTCTCTCTCTCTCCCTCTCTCTCTCTCTGTCTCTCTCTCTCTCTCTCCCTCTCTCTCTCTGTCTCTCTCTCTCTCTCTCTTCTCTCTCTCTTCTCTCTCTCTGTCTCTCTCTCTGTCTCTCTCTCTCTCTCTCTCTCTCTCTCTCTCTCTCTCTCTCTCTCTCTCTCTCTCTCTCTCTCTCTCTCTCTCTCTCTCTCACTCTCTCTCTCTCTCTCACTCTCTCTCAAGAAAATACACCGAGCCTGTACGGATCAGTTTACACACAAGACGGGGAGAGACTCTGCAAACTATCGTTGAAGCCAGAGAAAAACAACTGAGCACTCCACCCTCTTCTTTTCAGTGGCAGCGCCCAATAAAAAGAGGGATGGAGTATCTTCTCTCTCTCCCCCCACAATGCATTAGACCGAGCCTGTACGGATCAGTTTACTCACACGACCGGGAGAGACTCTGCAAACTGCCGTGAAAGTCTGAGAAAACCAATTTAACCCTCCACCCTCTTCTTTTCACCGGAGACGAGAAGTAACCACTGGAAGCCCCGCGAGCAGCTTTGTTCAAAGTTCGGAATGAAGTCTGTACTACGCTGAACAATTCCAGAATAAACTGGAACATTGTAGTCTAACGCTAGGCTACATTGTAATCTGTTCTAGTTTTATATCGATGAGATTATTATGCTATATGAACATCCAACCTCCTTGTAGGACCGACTGTCCCCCTTTCTGAAAATGGTTTTCATAGCCCACGGTGGGGTCAAATCCTACTTGACCTTGCAGTCGCCTATAATGCACGGCTCGTGGAGACAATAGTTCCATTGTTTCCTATGTTTGGTTAGGGGGCAGTGTGGAGGTATTAGGTAAATAACATACCTAGGAGGAATGTTTACAGCAGGCCTAATGTCATTATTGCTTTATCCATTATAACTGATGCAGGCTAATAGACGATGCTTCAACAGACCCGTAACATCTGTCAAGATGTAATAGATCTTTGTTTGTGTGTTTTTCTATTCATTCATTTGTACTCAGTTCTCAACTGGGTCACACAGTTGCTGTGAAAATATCAAAGAAGTCATTGAAGTCAGCCAGTGTTTGGAGAGGAACAGATTAAGCTTGGCCATGCTAGACTGGGTCCAGAGGAACATATTAAGCCTGGCCATGCTAGACTGGGTCCAGAGGAACAGAATAAGCCTGGCCATGCTAGACTGGGTCCAGAGGAACAGATTAAGCCTGGCCATGTCCTATAAGCCTGGCCATGTAGACTGGGTCCAGAGGAACAGATTAAGCCTGGCCATGCTAGACTGGGTCCAGAGGAACAGATTAAGCCTGGCCATGCTAGACTGGGTCCAGAGGAACAGAATAAGATTAATTAAGCCTGGCCATGCTAGACTGGGCTAAGGAACATTAAGCCTAGACTGGGTCCAGAGGAACAGATTAAGCATGGCCATGCTAGACTGGGTCCAGAGGAACAGATTAAGCCTGGCCATGCTAGACTGGGTCCAGAGGAACAGATTAAGCCTGGCCATGCTAGACTGGGTCCAGAGGAACAGATTAAGCCTGGCCATGCTAGACTGGGTCCAGAGGAACAGATTAAGCCTGGCCATGCTAGACTGGGTCCAGAGGAACAGATTAAGCCTGGCCATGCTAGACTGGGTCCAGAGGAACAGATTAAGCCTGGCCATGCTAGACTGGGTCCAGAGACAGATTAAGCCTGGCCATGCTAGACTGGGTCCAGAGGAACAGATTAAGCCTGGCCATGCTAGACTGGGTCCAGAGGAACATATTAAGCCTGGCCATGCTAGACTGGGTCCAGAGGAACAGATTAAGCCTGGCCATGCTAGACTGGGTCCAGAGGAACAGATTAAGCCTGGCCATGCTAGACTGGGTCCAGAGGAACAGATTAAGCCTGGCCATGCTAGACTGGGTCCAGAGGAACAGATTAAGCCTGGCCATGCTAGACTGGGTCCAGAGGAACAGATTAAGCCTGGCCATGCTAGACTGGGTCCAGAAGAACAGATTAAGCATGGCCATGCTAGACTGGGTCCAGAGGAACAGATTAAGCCTGGCCATGCTAGACTGGGTCCAGAGGAACAGATTAAGCCTGGCCATGCTAGACTGGGTCCAGAGGAACAGATTAAGCCTGGCCATGCTAGACTGGGTCCAGAGGAACAGATTAAGCCTGGCCATGCTAGACTGGGTCCAGAGGAACAGATTAAACCTGGCCTTGCTAGACTGGGTCCAGTAAAAACCACCAGGCTGGACCGGGGCTGCTGGACACACTTAGGACAACATTAGGGCTGCGTCTCAAATGCCACCCTATTCCCTTTATAGTGCACTGCTTTTCTCCGGGGTTCATAGGGCCTGGTCAAAAGTAGTGCACTATAAAGGGAATAGGGTTCGATTTGGGATGCACAGAGGGTCTAAAAGGTCAACAATAAAGCCACCTGCTCCTTTTCAAAGCCTGGTGTCGGCCATTGGCTTTTGACCCCACTGTGACCTTTCTACATGCCAGGCTTTTATATGACTTGTGCATGTGTAGTCCTCTACGTTGTTGTTTCTAGTCTATTGAGGTGTGTGTGTGTCAGCTCCTATTCATGTTCAGTGAGCTTACTACACACAACTAAACCCAGCCCGTTCTCTCATTCCACTCAAGTGCCTCTTAGAGCCACCATAAGCCTGGCCAGCGACAGCAATGCTTTTTACTGCCAGATATTATGGTGGTGACTGACTGAATGGGGACTGGTGACTGACTGAATGGTGACTGACTGAATGGGGACTTGTGACTGACTGAATGGGGACTGGGGACTGACTGAATGGGGACTGGGGACTGACTGAATGGTGATGCCTCTGTATAAGGCTGCTCCTCTTACTCAACCACACCTTGACAACCGCAACCCTTTCTGTTCACACACAGAAGAGCTGGGGCTGTGGTATTGTGTGTGTGTGTGTGTGTGTGTGTGTGTGTGTGTGTGTGTGTGTGTGTGTGTGTGTGTGTGTGTGTGTGTGTGTGTGTGTGTGTGTGTGTGTACTGGGTGTCAGCGGTGAATGATTTATGAGTATGCAAATGAGGCTGTCAGAGGACAGTGTGGAGTCTGCCCTGAAGGCCTGTAAGGGACAGAAACACACACACACACACACACATACTGACATATCAAAGCAGAGACTGACAGACAGAGGGAAAGAATGACTGAATGAACAAAACAGGAGAGAGAGACAGAATGAGACACATGCAGAGGGAGAGAGAGAGAGAGAGACAGAATGAGACACATGCAGAGAGAGAGAGAGAGAGAGACAGAATGAGACACATGCAGAGGGAGAGAGAGAGAGAGACAGAATGAGACACATGCAGAGAGAGAGAGAGAGAGACAGAATGAGACATGCAGAGAGAGAGAGAGAGACAGAATGAGACACATGCAGAGGAGAGAGAGAGAGAGACAGAATGAGTCACATGCAGAGGGAGAGAGAGAGAGAGAGACAGAATGAGACACATGAGAGAGAGAGAGACAGAATGAGACACAGAGGGAGAGAGAGACAGAGCAGACAGAATGAGTCACATGCATGCAGAGAGAGAGACAGAATGAGACATGCAGAGAGAGAGAGAGAGAGAGAATGAGACAGAATGAGACACATGCAGAGGGAGAAGACAGAGAGATACAGCAACAGAATGAGACACATGCAGAGAGAGAGAGCATGCAGAGACAGAATGAGACACATGCAGAGGGAGAGAGAGAGAGCGACAGAATGAGACACATGCAGAGGGGAGAGAGAGAGAGAGCGACAGAATGAGACACATGCAGAGGGAGAGAGGAGAGAGGAGAGAGAATGAGACACATGACAGAATGAGACACATGCAGAGGGAGAGAGAGAGAGCGACAGAATGAGACACATGCAGAGAGAGAGAGAGAGCAGACAGAATGAGACACATGCAGAGGGGAGAGAGAGAGAGAGCGACAGAATGAGACACATGCAGAATGAGACACATGCAGAGAGAGAGAGAGCGACAGAATGAGACACATGCAGAGGGAGAGAGAGAGAGCGACAGAATGAGTCACATGCAGAGGGAGAGAGAGAGAGAGAGAGACAGAATGAGACATGCAGGGGAGAGAGAGAGAGCGACAGAATGAGACACATGCAGAGGAGAGAGAGAGAGAGAGAGCGACAGAATGAGACACATGCAGAGGGAGAGAGAGAGAGAGCGACAGAATGAGACACATGCAGAGAGGGAGAGAGAGAGAGACAGAATGAGACACAGAGAGGAGAGAGAGAGAGCGACAGAATGAGACACATGCAGAGAGAGAGAGAGAGAGCGACAGAATGAGACATGCAGAGGGAGAGAGAGAGAGAGAGCGACAGAATGAGACACATGCAGAGGCAGAGAGAGAGAGAGAGAGAGCGACAGAATGAGACACATGCAGAGAGAGAGAGAGAGAGAGCGACAGAATGAGACATGCAGAGGGAGGAGAGAGAGACAGGAGAGAGAGAGAGAGACAGAATGAGACATGCAGAGGGAGAAAGAGAGAGACAGAATGAGACACATGCAGAGAGAGAGAGACAGAATGAGACACATGCAGAGGGAGAGAGAGACAGAATGAGACACATGCAGAGGGAGAGGAGAGAGAGAGAGACAGAATGAGACACATGCAGAGGGGAGAGAGAGAGCGACAGAATGAGTCACATGCAGAGGGAGAGAGAGAGAGCGACAGAATGAGTCACATGCAGAGGGAGAGAGTAACAGAATTAGACATGCAGAGGGAGAGAGAGAGAGCGACAGACATGCAGAGGGGAGAGAGAGAGAGTGACAGAATGAGACACATGCAGAGGAGAGAGAGAGAGAGCGACAGAATGAGTCACATGCAGAGGGAGAGAGAGAGAGAGAGAGAGAGAGCGACAGAATGAGACATGCAGAGGGAGAGAGAGAGAGACGACAGAAGAGAGACAGAATGAGTCACATGCAGAGGGGAGAGAGAGAGAGAGAGCGACAGAATGAGTCACATGCAGAGGAGAGAGAGAGAGGGAGAGAGAGACAGAATGAGACACAGGCAGAGGGAGAGAGAGACATGCAGAGGGAGAGAGACAGAATGAGACACATGCAGAGGGAGAGAGAGGAGAGAGCGACAGAATGAGACACAGGCAGAGGGAGAGAGACAGAATGAGAGAGAGAGACAGAATGAGACACAGGCAGAGGGGAGAGAGAGAGAGCGACAGAATGAGACACATGCAGAGGGAGAGAGAGAGAGACAGAATGAGACACAGGCAGAGAGAGAATGAGACACATGCAGAGGGAGAGAGAGACAGAATGAGACACAGGCAGAGGGAGAGAGAGAGAGAGACAGAATGAGACACATGCAGAGGGAGAGAGAATGACAGAATGAGACACATGCAGAGAGAGAGAGACAGAATGAGACACATGCAGAGATGAGACAGAATGAGACACATGCAGAGGGAGAGAGACAGAATGAGACAGCAGAGGGAGAAAGAGATGACAGACAGAAAATTAAATTAAGATTGTGACTGACCATGGAACACTGCCACTCCGCTATTTACAGAATGAGATCTGTTGTGGTTCTCAGTAATGAACAGAATGAGTCTGCAGAGGGAGAGAGAGACTCAATGGAACTGTCACAGAGTTGTTTACCAGAGCCATGACAAAGAACATGCAGGGAGAGAGCAGACAGAAAACACATGCAAGACAAAGAGGAATGCATGAGGGGGAAGAGAGGAGAGAATGCAGAGGAGAGAGACTGTCACAGAATCTGCAGACATTTGTTTTTACTTGTTTTTCTGCAGGTTAACAAATAATGAATATTGATCATGTAATCATGGTGAATGGGCTACAGAATTTGCAATCATGTGGAACTGCAAATTGAGTGATTATTCATAGAAAATTACATGTGACAATGACTTCAGAATTCTCATCACAATAGAGGTGTACAGAATAGACAGCAGAGGGAGAAGGTGAACAGGCCTCCATGCACCAATGTTACAAGCGACAGAATGAGTCACTGCAGTTGAAAATGGTGGAGCATCAAATGCAGAGGGAACATTCAAACGCTTGCTTAACAGTCGGAAAGACGAGCAAAATATTTTAGTTTTTTGAGAGAGCTTATTCTCAAAATTGTGTTTACAGTAACACTGTCTTCCAACCACTTTGTCTTCTTCATCCAGAGGGAGAGATCTTGGAATGAGAGCCCAGGCATGTTCATGCAGAGAGACTGCTGACAGAATGGAATAGGCAGAGAGAGGGGAGGACTGCAGAATGGAATCACATGCAGAGGGAGAGGGGGAGGACAGAATGAGTCACATGCAGAGGGAGGAGAGGGGAGGACAGAATGAGTCACATGAAATAGGGAGAGGAGAGGGAGAGAGCGACAGAATGAGAACAGGCAGAGGGAGAGGACTGTTGATGGAATGAGAGGAGAGGGGGAGGACAGAGATGGAATAGGCAGAGAGAGGGAGAGACTGTAGAATGAGAACAGGCAGATGGGAGGACTGACAGAATGAGTCAAGGCAGAGGAGAGAGAGGGAGGACTGACAGAATGGTCACAAGAGGGAGAGAGGGAGGACGACAGAATGAGGGCAGAGGGTGAGAGGGGGAGGACAGAATGAGATGGCAGATAAGGAGAGGGAGAGGACAGAATGATGGAATAGAGGAGAGGGGGAGGACAGAATGAGAATAGGGAGAATGAGACACAGGCAGAGGGGGAGGACAGAATGAGATGGAATAAGGAGAGGGGAGGACAGAATGAGACACATGGAATAAGAGAGAGGGGGAGGACAGAATGAGAACAGGCAGAGAGAGGGAGAGAGGACTGAAGATGGAACAGGGAGAGGGTGAGGAGGAGAGAGTGACAGAATGAGTCACATGCAGAGGAGAGGGGAGACTGACAGAATGGAATGCAGAGGGGAGAGAGGGAAGACTGACAGAATGAGACAGGCAGAGGGAGAGAGGGGGAGGACAGAATGTCACATGGCAGAGGGAGAGAGAGGGGAGAGGACTGAGATGGAACAGGCAGAGGGGAGGACTGAGATGGAATAGGGAGAGGGGAGACAGAATGAGTCAATGGCAGAGGGAGGAGAGGGGGAGGACAGAATGAGTCAATGGCATAAGAGAGAGGGGGAGGACTGCAGAATGAGTCACATAGAGAGAGAGGGGGAGGACTGTAGAATGAGAATAGGGAGAGTGGGAGGACAGTGAATGGAATAGGAGAGGGAGAGCACTGAATAGATGGCAGAGGGAGAGGGGAGGACTGTCACAGGCAGATAAGAGACAGGAGGAGAGGTAGATGGAATGAGTCACATGCAGGGAGAGGGAGAGGGAGGACTGCAGAATGGAATCACAGGCAGAGGGGGAGAGGAGAATGAGATGGCAGATGAGAGAGGAGAGGGACAGAATGAGACACAGGCAATAAGGAGAGGAGAGAGAGGACAGTGAGATGCAGAATAGGGAGAGGGGGAGGACTGTAGATGGAATAAGGAGAGGAGGAGGACTGTCAGAATGGAATATGCAGAGAGGGGGAGGACTGACAGAATGGAAGGCAGAGGGTGAGAGAGAGGGAGGACTGTAGATGAGTCAAGGCAGAGGGGAGAGAGGGGAGGACAGAATGGATGGAAGGCAGAGGGGAGAGAGGGAGTACGACAGAATGGAACAGGCAGAGGGTGAGAGAGGGAGAGACAGAATGGAATGCAGAGGGGGAGAGGGAGAGAGGACAGAATGGAATAAGGAGAGGGGAGGACTGTAGATGGAATAGGCAGAGGGGAGAGGACTGACAGATGGAATATGAGAGGGAGGACTGACAGAATGAGAATAGGGAGAGGGGAGAGAGAGAGCGACAGAATGAGTCACATGGCAGATGAGGAGAGGGAGGAGGACAGAATGAGTCAAGGCAGAGGAGAGGGGGAGGACTGTAGATGGTCACAGGCAGAGGGTAGACAGAATGAGACACAGGCAGAGAGAGGGGAGGACAGAATGAGACACAATAGGGGAGAGGGGGAGCACAGAATGAGTCATGGAAGAGGGAGAGAGGGAGGACTGTCAGAATGGAACAAGGAGAGGGTGGAGGACAGAATGAGACACATGGAATAGGGAGAGAGGGGATGAGACACAGGCAGAGGTGGAATAGCGACAGAATGAGTCACATGCAGAGGGAGAGAGACTGAGATGGAACAGGCAGAGGGGGGGGAGGACTGAATGGAACATGCAGAGGGAGGGGAGGACAGAATAGACATGGAATAGGGAGAGGGGAGGACAGAATGAGACACAGGTAGAAAGAGGTAGAAAGGAGAGACAGAATGAGGATGGCAGAAGGAGAGGGGGAGGACAGAATGGAATGCAGAGGGAGAGGGAGGACAGTCAATGGAACAGGTAGAGAGGTAGAGAGGACAGATGGAACAGGCAGAGGAGAAAGAGTAATGGGAGGACTGTGGATGGAATTGTGGACCATGGGGGAGTTATCTGTAGATGGAATAAGGAGAGGGGGAGGACTGTAGATGGAATAGGGAAAGGGGAGGACTGTAGATGGAATAAGGAGAGAGGGGACTCAGAAAATTAAATTAAATTGTGACTGACCATGGGGAGGACTGTGGATGGAATAGGGAGGGGAGGGGAGGACTGTAGATGGAATAGGGATTTGACTTGTTTTTCTGCAGGTTAACAAATAATGAATATTGATGGAATCATGGGAATGGGCTATTTTCTTTGCAATCATGTGGAACTGCAAATTGGAATAAGAAAATTACTGTGACAATGACTCACAATAGATGGAATAGACAGGTAGGAAAGGGGAGGACAATGTTAATGGAATACTGGTTGAAAATGGGAGGACAGTCAAAATGGAATCGGAAAGGAGCAAAATATTTTAGTTTTTTGCTAATCTAGAGCTTATTCTCAAAATTGGAGGTCTTCCAACCACTTTGTCTTCTTCATCCTCATAGATCTTGGAATGTGGAGCCCAGGGGAGGACTGCTGATGGAATAGGGAGAGGGGAGGACTGTCGATGGAATAGGGAGAGGGGAGGACTGCTGGTGGAATAAGGAGAGGGGAGGACTGTAGATGGAATAGGGAGAGGGGAGGACTGCCGATGGAATAGGGAGAGGGGAGGACTGCTGGTGGAATAGGGAGAGGGGGAGGACTGCCGATGGAATAGGGAGAGGGGAGGACTGTAGATGGAAAAAGTAGAGGGGGAGGACTGTGGATGGAATAGGGAGAGGGGGAGGACTGTAGATGGAATAGGGAGAGGGGAGGACTGTCAATGGAATAAGGAGAGGGGAGGACTGTGGATGGAATA